>NC_083615.1:2041474-2058974 GCF_963584025.1 Labrus mixtus | reverse complement strand
ACAGACAGACAGACAGACAGACAGCCTGTTCATCTGCCACATAAAATCAAAGTTACACACACCTTTGTCACCTCTAACATCCTCAATGTCACAGATTTTAAACAAGAGAAACATCTCTAGATATAAATAATCTACCCTGTGCTGTAGAAATCATTCTTAGTCTGTATTATAAAGTAATATTAGAATCAATAAGACACATCAGCTTCTGCTATTTCAGGTGAATCCAATCCAACTTTATTTGTTAAGCACTTAAAAACAACCACAGTTGACCAAAGTGCTGTACAGAAGAATAAATAAAATACATAACAGCTCACATGAGATAAAAATGAATGACAGGTTTCTACAAATATGAGGTGAAAAAGTTTTATATTTCTTACTCTTTTTAGACCTCAGATATTCATACAGCTTTTGTTGCTCATAGCCAGTGATATATGATGAGAAGGTCACAGGTTTCTGTGTCAGCGTTTACATACAGCTGAACAACGTGGCAATCCTCCTTTTCTTTCATGAACGACGTGGCATGATTGTCTTCATAAGGACATATTAAGAACCCCTTCTGTGTCATCTGAACTCTGCCTGAAATAGAATTAATAAATAAGTCAATATTTTATTCATGAAGTGCTTTTTGAGCACTCAGAGACCCTGTACATTAGTAAAAGTTAAAAAAAAGAAGATACTAGGAACCCCGAAGGACACTTGTTTGCACTCAAAAAACACACATGTGTGTTTGTGTGTGGTTGCATGTGTCCCTGCGTTTGCCACTTTGCCCGGTGCATAACCTCCTGTGTCAGTCTGACAGACCCCTGTGCCCCCCCCGCTGGCCACCACGCCAAGCCACGCTCCTCCCCGCTGAGGCTCAACAGGAAGTGACACATGTGAAATGCTGACCTGGTGGGTTGCAGTCTCCCTCCAGGGCCTCCAGGATGCTGCTCTTTTTTTTTAGTCACTCTTCCCCTCTCTCCTCTAGCTCCACAGCTTTCTTTTTTTTTTTTTTTAAATCCTTCGGAAAGGCCTCAAAAGACTTGTGTCCCCCCCTTCGTTCTTTCCAGTCAGTTCCACTTTTTCTCTGTAAATGATAAAGGAAATCACAACCCTTTTCTTTGGGTCTGTAGCAGCTTTCTCTGCTGGCATTAAGTGTGTTGTTATTTTGGCTTGTTTTCCTTTATAATTCTTCTTCTGATTTGTTTTTTCAGCATCATAATCACAAACGTTTACTTGCAATATGGACCCAGAAAAACAAGTCCACAACCAATAACAAAATAATGTATTCATATAGCTTTAATCAAAGCATACATACCTTTTTTGATGCCCCACAGGGTGAACCTAATTTCATTCAAAAGCATAGACACTAGTAATCTTTTAGCATGTGCTTCTCCCTAATGCACCAGCGTTATAGCTCGTATAAATCCAGCAGAGATTGTTACTGGGGATGTCGAGGCTTGTGCTTAAGCAGTCCTAGAGCCCCTTTTTTAGATTGTCCCTAGACTCTACCAACATTACACCTGCACTCCCCCTCCCCCCCATCCCCCCCTGCTGTCCCGCTCCTCTCCTCCGGTCTCTGGTGCTTCATCCACTGAACCATTGAGGGGAGTGGGGGTCTCTCCCTTATTTCCACTATTAGGAGTTGTGCAGATCTTCTCATCTCTCTATATTATTTATTTGTTTCTTTTTTTTTGTACCATGCATTGTGTCTGTGGCCCTGGGAATAAAAGGTCCCATGTTACCCACATCAGGCCCGGTGCTGAAGCGAAAAGAAACGGATGGATGGAATGAGGGTGGAATTGCAAATATGTAAATTTGATGAGGAAACCCCCTTTTTCCCCCTCAAATGCATCCAACTCTGATTCCTTCAATGAGCGACCACACACAAAGCTCAGCACCTTGAGTTAGATTAACTGTAAAATACCATTGAGGATTTCTATTGCCTACATTACACAGGTACAACTCAGCCTATGGGGAAACTAAAAAGAGGCTTTGTGCAGCAGGGACTGTTAGCATAAACGTGTGACAAAACACCTCAACGTTCTACTATTGTATGCATTCGCTTGTGCATCTATGATAATAATAATACAAATAATAATAATAACTTTATTTATAGAGCACCTTTTAAAAACACAGGTTTACAAAGTGCTTTGACAAACAGCAAAAACAAGAACAAACTAAACCAAACACAGAAGAACAGAAACAACAGCAAGAACATAACAAATGCAAAATACTAAAAAATAATTAAATACAATTCAACAGAAAAGAACCCAAAGTGCACGATACCCAACAGACATATATAACCCGACCATCACAAGAACCATCACAAGAACCATCATAAGAACCATCACAAGAACCATCATAAGAACCATCAGAAGAACCATCACAAGAACCATCATAAGAACCATCACAAGAACCATCATAAGAACCATCATAAGAACCATCACAAGAACCCAACAACACGAGCTGAGACCAAGAGGACCAAAGATTTAAAAAGATGTAAGAAACTAAAAGAGCTGAAAGAAAATCAAA
Organism: Labrus mixtus; assembly: GCF_963584025.1. Classification (NCBI taxonomy): domain Eukaryota; kingdom Metazoa; phylum Chordata; class Actinopteri; order Labriformes; family Labridae; genus Labrus; species Labrus mixtus. The sequence goes on along the minus strand of NC_083615.1, from coordinate 2,056,460 downwards.
AGATAACAGCAATAAGAAGGTAAGAGCAGTGAAAGAAATAGAAACAAGTGGTACAATAATATAAATAAAAAGGATATATACATATAAACCATAAATAGACAAAGTAAGTGAGATAAAAAAATTACCAAGTGAAAACATAAGAGGAGTTAAGATACGAGCATAAATAAAAGGACAGTAAGAAGTAAAAGAAGATAAAACCAGTAAGAACATCTATGTATTACATCGATGTTCGGACATCGATGTAATACACTCCAAAAGTTTAGTATGTGTGCACACGTATGTGCACGTGCACGCACATTGCCCATTCAAATGGTGTGTCTTTTAAATGTTTGATTATGCATTTTGCATAGCTTTGGGACATGCATCACTCTTCCCAGACTGCTAATAAAGTGACCAGGGAGATGGGGGGAACCTAAATGAATCCTAAAGTGCCTGGCTTGCATTCTTCTCTCCCTCACTCTGCTCTGCTTAGTTATTCCAGCCCCTTTGTGAAAAAGCTGTGTTGCCGCTCCGCTCTCCTCCTCCTTATGTCTGTCTTCTACAGCCAGGTGCTCTGTCTCCTGAAGAGGTGTGGTCTGCTCCTAATTGCCTGGACCACAGTGAACTATGGGCGAAACGCTCTGTGTGAAGGAGCACCGCGGAGGAATAATTTTGAATAAATCACATAGTTAGCCGCGTGCTATTTTTCTGCTAAATAAGCAGTTTTGGCAAGTCGTCTCACACGGAGGGTGCGAGCGTTTAGAATGACGGGTCACTTGCCATAGGTCATGTTGGGGAGGATTTAAATGATGTCACTGCCACTGAAGGGGACACGTTGAGGAAGGATGTGTAAAGGCAGCACCTCTTTGTTGTTTGAACCTGACAGACTCTCATCCTTCACTCCTCTGCTCTCCTCCTCTGAAGGAGGGTTTTCATCGCCCCTGGGACGAGGGCGTCTTATGATGAGAGAGGTGAGAGGTGGCCTCGGATCTCTTTCACTCTTTCCCTCTCCGCCAGCAGATAATGTTTTTATTGAAGTCTGAGAAGTGCTGACCACAGAGAGACTAAGTCCAGCTTACACTGTAATGTTTTAAATTTAGGAGATGGGGCCAGTTGTAATAAGCTGCGGCCAAATTAACTCAGGCTTAGTTGATGTCTGCCAAACAAGCAGAAAGTAGCACTGTTAAAAGAAGGGACCAATCTGGGAACTGGCTGTAACATTTATCCGACACTACCCAAAGCTCTTAAGCGTCCTCTGTGCAGTTTGAAACTAGCACAGGCTCAGATCCTGTGATTAAAGTGCGTAGGAAATTCTAGAGGCTAATTAGCTGTAATCACATGTTTGATGTCTCTTCAAGATTCATATCGTCTGACGCCGTCTCTTGTCATCTCGTCATCTTTCATATCCCAACAAGAGGATCAAACATGACAACTTGATAAGTGTGTGTGTGCGTGTGTGCAAATGTATGCATGCGTTTTGGTTCCTTACATGTCCTTGTTTTGAGAAAGAGGATAAATGTACGAGAGCAAGTATGCATGGATGTGTCCTGTTTGTCAGTTTGCGTTTGTTGTGAGGTGACGGATGTATTTTTCTGTTAATGAACGGACAAGTGCGTCACAACGGGTCAACAGCTGCCGCGTCGGACTGTTCGGACTACTGTGAGTCACAGATTTCAATGTCAGGACGACCGAGAATACAGTCTGGATGCTCTCTCTAGTCAAGTGGGCTCTCTAAAAAAATTAAATGTTGGAATCATGAAGCTGAATTTACTTTTTTTTTATGTTTCAACAAACAAATATTTCAATTAGCATTATTAGCATTAGCATATAGTATTTTCCAATTCTATATAAAAAAAAATAATATTAAGAGAAGCATAGAACAACAATAAAGGCTTCAAGTGCTAAGTGGCCGTATTAAGTGGGGACAGTTTTAGCTCATAAGGTATGTTAGAGTAATCCAAGAATAAGTCAGTGCGCTAATACGGCTTGTCCTGCTAAAGACACGAGAGCTACGCAAGACTCTTAACGAGACAGTGTCATGCCTCTATGTAGGCAGGTTGAGCCCTTTTCATTGGCTGTTCTACCAGCTCACAGTGCAGAAGGTGTTAAGCAGAGTAAGAGTTACACTTAGCGGTAATTGGCTTCAGTCCAGCTTGCAGGTTGATGTCAGTAGTCCAATAGTCTGTGCCAAATGTGCTGGGGCCGATAACCCGGTTTAACCTGAAACTTACAACTTTATCTCCATTTAAAGATCAAAATTCTGTTTACATCTAGGCAGTAGAGTTTAGGGCGCGGTCACACTGGTCATCTGTACCGTGCTGTACTCAAGCACGATTGCCCCCCCCCCCCTCCCCCGCTGCGCCATTCCCCCGCTGGCCGGCACGGCCCGCGGTCACACTACACAGGACTATCCGGGCCTAAGCACGATCACCTCTTGTACATAACGTCTTAATACAACACATGCATGCTTTATGTTATTATGAAGCGTGCTCAGGTTACAAACAGGCGGACGAGAGAGAGAGAGAGAGAGAGAGAAAGGGACGCGCAATCGAGTCGTTGTTCTGCACATCGGAGAACAACACAGAAAACATGACAGCTACTTTGTGGCTTATATTGAGTCATTTTAGTACCGTACCGTGCCCAAGCACGCTAAAGTCCAGTTCGTTTGACCAGTGTGACCGCTCCGTATCGTGCTCAGACACGGTACACTTCCTTGGCTTTGGCACACTTCAGAGAGGTGTGCTTCAGCATGGTACACTTCATGCACGAGCACAAGCACGTGGGTAAACAACACTGACAGCCTTCATTATGGAGAAATCCAGAGTTTCATGTCTGTATCTGACTAACATGACTCAATATAAGACACAAAGTAGCTGTCATGTTCTCTGTGTTGATCTCCGATGTGCGGCCGAGTCCGAGCGGACTCGGCCGCGCGTCTATTTTATTTTAAAATTTATTTATTGCTGTGTCTGATTAAAATGGTTTAAAATAAGCTGTAAAGTCAGTAAAGTAGCTGTCATGCTCTGTGTTTTTCTCTGATGTGTAGACTCGGACTCGACTGCGCGTCTCTTTTTCTCTCTCTCTCTCTTTCTCTCTCTCTCTCTCTCTCTCTCTCTCGTCCGCCTGTTTGTAACCTGAGCACGCTTCATAATAACATAAAGCATGCATGTGTTGTATTAAGACGTTATGTACAAGAGGTGATCGTGCTTAGGCACGGATAGTCCTGTGTAGTGTGACCGCGGGCCGTGCCGGCCAGCGTGGGAATGGCGCAGCGGGGGGGGGGGGGGGGGGGGGGGGGCAATCGTGCTTGAGTACAGCACGGTACAGATGACCAGTGTGACCGCGACCTTAGAGAGCGACCAGACCTACAGCCCCAGCTAGTGGCTGGTGTCTGCATTACATGTATGACACAATATTTAACTAGCATTGTGAGCCTACACTATAAAATATCAATAGTTGGTTAAACAGACTAATAATAAGGGTGACGATGTTTTATTGTTAAGTCGAGTAACTTCACAATGTATTCTGTATGTTTTCTAATTTCCCATCAGTATTTGGCAAAACTTTGCCTCTGGAACTCTTATGATGATATGGCTGTGTGTGTGTGTGTGTGTGTGTGTGTGTGTGTGTTTATAGGGTATCCTCTGCAGTCAGCTCTCATGGAATTGAAATCAGTGAACTGCTCCAGGCATCCAAACAGTCCTGCCCCAGGCGCTGCTATCATTATTTCCTGGGAAGTTGTGTGGATGTATGTGTGTGTGTATTAGTGTGTGTGTGTGTGTGTGTGTGTGTGTGTGTGTGTGTGTGTGTGTGTGTGTGTGTGTGTGTGTGAAGGCATACATGTATAGTGTGTGTTTGTATGTGCTTTGACACAGAGTTAACACTGGTTTACAGCTTAATCAGTCTGTGTAACTGAATGCATATTTATCAGAGAGAAAATTCATGCTCAAAGAATCAGACCTCAGCTCATACATCACTATCAGAGACACACACACACACACACACACACACACACACACACACTCAGATCCACATTTCATTAGCGGGGCAGATTCAGGCAGCAGTAGATTAAAAACAACGTGTGTTTTTTACAGGTCCATAAATCAAGCGTGGGACGAGGGGGATTCATTTAGAGAACAGCAGAGTTGTGGCGTAGTTGCCCTCACGTGACTAACGCTTAACTGCGATACTTTGATACACTGCCTTTTTATTAGTTTCATTCTCTCCCTGCCCCCATATCGATGATTATCTCTCTGCTCACATCTGACTTGCAGAGTGGGCTGGATGTTGTGTTGAACATTTGGATGATGAAACCGTCTGATTAAGCCCTCCTCACATGGCCTACAAAAGTGCGAGCAGAAACTTTGTTACATGATAATGTTCCTGTGTGTTTGAAGGGGAAAATGTCAAAGTTAAAGGGACACTTCACCCGTTGAAACATGAATCTGTATTGACATCGGGTCATATATGTAGAAATGTGAAATACATTTTGAAGTTGGTGCCTTCTTGGCTGAGAAAAGGCAGAAAGTGTCTTTTTGACTCATGTGGATGAAAGACACCAAATCCCAGAATGCACAGCACCGCAGGCCACACCCACTAAGGTCAGGTTTACAGACATGTTTGCTTCAACACTTAAGGCCGTTTCCTCATCTGATTTCAAGATTTCTTCCAGAATTGATCTTGCCGCCCCAGCTCGAGCCGGCCCGGGCTCCTCGTCCTCACCGCCAGCAATATAGTCACGAGACGGTTGCTGCCGACAGGCCGATCTTGTGTAGCGGCGGCTCCGGCAGCCAGCGACCCCCGGCGGCTCCAGTGCCTGGCGGCCAGCGCTGGCCAGTGGCGGCAGCAGCCAAAACACAAGACCGGTCTGTCTGCAGCAGCCGTCTCGCCGCTATATTTATATTTTTTCTCCATCGTCAGCTTTCTCCATAGAGCCTGTTAGCATAGCTTACAAACAATATGTCGGACGTTAAGTTTGGATTCTGGGAGTGAGTTCCCACCCACTGATCTGTGATTGGTCTGTGGCTTCAGTGGTCTAAAATATGAGGAACTAGCGTTGTAGTTTCACCCCGCTAACCATAACAGCTTCCAGTGACGCAATAATCGTCATTCTGCGTCACTGGAAGCTCCTTTACAGACTCAGAAATACAAAGATTTCTCATCTCAGGGGAAAATGAGGGCGGGATGCACGACCATTCAAAAATACTACCAGGTTTCTAATGATACAAAGATTAATGCAGATGGGTGAAGTATCCCTTTAAATTTTTTTTTTTTTAATGTTTTCATCCATTGAGCCTGGATGGAAAACAGCGCTGTTAGTTTGTCATTTGGGCGGCTCACAAATGGTACCAGTGGTTTTTAATGGTGTGTGAAGCGCTCCTATAAAATGTTTTGTTAATGAGTGATGTTGGGATATAAAAGCAACATCACACATGCACACCCACACATGTGCTCTCCACGTCTGACTGTCTGAATCCAGAGTACCTCTCATGTGCGTGCGTGCGTGCGTGCGTGTGCGTGCGTGCGTGCGTGCGTGCGTGCGTGTGCGTGCGTGCGTGCGTGCGTGCATGTGTGCATGTGTGTGTGTGTTATGCCCAGTGTCGGTGGTCTCAGGCCAGAGAGCGAGTGTAATTTCCCCTGCACTAAAACCTCCAACAAGTGGCACCAGGGGAGTGAAGAGCATATTACAGGTTCAAGCAGCTCTGCTCCTCTGGACCACAGAGAGCTACAGGCGCTCCTGACCTATGACCAGGTACAGCCCCTGTGTGTTTTCTGTTTGTGTATGTGTGTGTGTGTATGTTGAGGGAGGCTCAGAGGTATCTCAGTAGCATCATTGTGGGTTTTTTTCTTCATAGCGTAAAGGCTTTATTAGGGTATGGACCTGTTTGGGGGGCCGCAGGGCAATATTATTAGACGTGCTCCTGCTGAGCGTGTGTGTGTGTGTGTGTGTGTGTGTGTGTGTGTGTGTGTGTGTGTGTGTTTACTGGGAAACTTTTAGATAACCAGCTCAATATGGAGGCAGGTTAAGAGGTGAACTCTTTTGGTAAATGTATCAAATAACTGTAATAACACCTGCTGTAAACCAGTGAACACAGCTTGATCTTTGGCCTGTATAACTCCCCCAGTAACACCAGTACATTTAGACTGGAGGGACCTCGCTGACTGATTCTGACGACTCATGTGTGTCATGAGGAGAAATTGTGATGAAATCTCAAATTTTCATTTTTTCAAATTTCAAATTCAAGTGAGCTTTATTTCCGCTGCTTCTTTAAAATTTGTTTGCATGATTATTTTCTAGAGTTCAAAAATAGCAACACCCATGTCTGCTTTTGTTTCTGTCAGAAATTTGCGACATTTTTGTCTCGAGCGTTAAAAAGAAAAATGAATGAAAATTGTAAACCGAATATGTGCAAAGAATGAACTTTTCAATAGATCATGTTCGATAAATCTGTCAATTCTTTTCACGAGTAATCAATACATTTTAAACGAAGAAAAAAAAAATTTTCATCACAATCACCAAGATCCTAAAGGGATGTCTTTGAATGGCTTCCAACGTCCAATCAAACACCAAAGGACTCTTCTTTTGAATCGCTGATGACAAAGAAAATCAACAAATGCTCATATTTAAGAAATCAGAGAAGACAAAAACTTTTTTTGGTTAAACTATGACTGAAAGGATTAATCAATCTACAAATCTTCGCAATTAATGTTTTTCAACTACTCAACTTTTTGATTTATCATTACTGCTTATACTTTAAATATGTTTGCAGTCCTGACTTTAGGGAAGAGGCACAGCGAGCTGAGTCAAAAGAGAACGTGTGTCATTGGGATTTTAGAGAGAAAAAAACATCTAGTTCAGCTCTACGATCAAACATGATACCAGACCATACTTTACACTACACTTACTGTCACCTTAGTTTGTCTACATGATTAAACACTGAGTGTATTTCACCTTCATCATTTCTTTAAAGTTCTGTACTAAATGTGCTTCTTAATGACAGACCTGTTTGGCCGACATGGGTCATTTCCCACAGTTCTGTACAGGTTTGTGTGTTTTTTTGTTTTTATTTAACCAGGAAAAAAATCTCTTTATAAGAGCGTCCTGGCCAATACAGGCAGCAGCACAGTTACAGGGTTTCAGACATAAAGACACTTAACAACAATGAACATAAATACAGGAATCACAAACAGAACCATTCATCAGAATCTGTCGAAAGTCATCAGCAACAAAGCGATCAAAAAGGGCAATACGAGTTAGCTAAAACATCTACAGTCAGATGTTTCTGCCTCCAGATCATTAAGACGACCTTTAAAAACATTCAAGGAAACCAGCTCCCCAAGATTTAAAGTATCTTGCGATCGATTCCAAGAAGAGGGAGCAGCATACTTGAACGCCCTTTTTCCTAATTCAGTATGGGCTTTAGTGATGGTTAGAAGGTGTAGATAGTAACGTCCATTACTTTTTTGAAGTATGTATCTCTGTAGGTAGGATGTGTGGCAGTGAACGGGGTAAACTGGTGTCTCTGATCTCTCCTCTGAAGGGCACGGCCTCCTTTTAATAGAGTCATGATAAATTATCCCAAATGAAACTTCGCACACAGCCATGAAGGATGAGTTCAAGGCTGTGGCGTTGCATCTCGGTGCATGTGGATAATTCTGAGTCTGCTTCATTAATTTTTTTGGTAACCAAAAATTACATTAAGGTTTTGAATGAATGACCAAGACGAGCCAACAAGGGGCGAGGCAGAGGACCGGAGCGGTGGGCAGAGGGGAGAAAAGATCAGGAGAGGAAGGAGTGCAGAGTATATATGAGGTAGGGGTGAGGTGGGGTGGGGGGGGCAAGGATGCTCATCTATTACATCCCACAGCGGCCCAGGGGTCGGCTTCAGCAAGACCGATTCGGAGCCATCAGGTTTGGACTCCGTCTACCATAAATCCCGGCGTGTGACGCTGATTGATGCGGGCCATAAAGCCTCCCGCTCTGACATGCGGAGAGCAACATGGAGAACCACGGGGAGAATGTGAGTGCTCCAGGTTAATGTCAACGAGGCCCGGGAGTGAGGAGGGGATGATGGAGGGAGCGAGAGACGGGAGACGTCCACGAGTTCAGAGGTGTGGAGAGAGGGGGGGGGGGGGGGGGGCATCGAGAAGAACGAGCAGGGCCGAGAGCAGGATGTGAAGAGGCACAGAGTCTGTGAGGACACTGCGATGATTCAGCTGTCCTGTAGGTTTACTTGTAGAGCGTCATATAGTCCAAGATGTCTTCATATTCTGTTATTTATCTCCTCTCATTTTCCAAAGGTCAGCAGTTAGCGACATCACAACACAACAGAGTGTCAGAGTGTAATTAATTTTTTATTTATTCTGTTATTGTATGTCTAACACGACGCTGGATGCATGACCAAGATGAATTTAGCTCATTAAAAAAGAGGATTGCGATTATAATGGGGCCAAACGCAGGAACTGCCGACCTGGCTAGACAGGAAATGGAGACATGTGTACTTCCTCATTAACAGAGCCCCATTTGGGCCATAAAGCATCATCCCAACGCAACACAAAGAAAATGCCCTTATTAGGGGGGGTAGCTCTAATGAAGGCTCCCCCCCCCCCCCCCCACAGTCGTTTATGATATTGGTATGGGTGGTATGGTGACTAGGCCTGTGGGATGGGCTGACTTGTGGAAATATGGACATGAGATAGCGGATGCAGGATATTTGTGTGGACAGGAGGGACGAGAGGGGCCGGGGGGCAACGCGCATCCACAACTCATTTGCAGGAGTCAGTTTTTACTAGGTTACAGCTAATGGAGATGAGCTTATGCTAAGAGCCGAGGGGGAAGCTAATTTAGCATAAAACCAAAAGAGGTTTGAGGTGTGTGTGTGTGTGTGTGTGTGTGTGTGTGTGTGTGTGTGTGTGTGTGTGTGTGTGTGTGTGTGTGTGTGTGTGTGTGTGTGTGTGTGTGTGTGTGTGTGTGTGTGTGTGTGTGTGTGTGTGTGTGTGTGTGTGTGTGTGTGTGTGTGTGTGTGTGTGTGTGTGTGTGTGTGTGTGTGTGTGTGTGTGTGTGTGTGTGTGTGTGTGTGTGTGTGTGTGTGTGTGTGTGTGTGTGTGTGTGTGTGTGTGTGTGTGTGTGTGTGTGTGTGTGTGTGTGTGTGCGTGTGTGTGCTGTTCTGCCGGCTCACCAGGTGGATTCTCAAAAGCCGATCATCTTTTCTCATAAACGCTTTCTCCCTCACTTCTGCAGAAGGAATGACAGAGTTCTAAATCATTATTACGTTTTCTTTTTTTTTAAAATGACACATTAATGAGTTGATATCTGATTTTAAAAAGTTCCATAATAATATTTGGTTGAAACTTTGTTCAGAGAGATTTGCAGCAGAGATTTACTGAGATCGTGTTTTTGGAGGTAATAATATGCACATTTTCATGGCTCAGTTTCTAAGAGTGAAAACTTTCATTTCTACTCTCAGAATTGCACACAAAGGTTCAGGCCACTTCTCAAATTTCAATTTCATTTTTTTTTATTAAATCAATTTATTGAACGTGTTAAGAAAATACAAACACAAAACAAAAAGGAAAAAAAACAAAAAAATGTTTTCATGAGGATGGGAAGTGTTTTATTTGCATCTCTTTGTGTAGAAATATATTATATGAACCTGAAAATGGGTTTTATATACTATTCATAAGGTTTTATTTGTTGACCAGTAATATCCTGGGTGCATGCCTTCAACTTATTTGGCCTTTTTATAATAAATTGCATTTGATTGTACTGAATTTATTTTAACAAATTGTAATTTTGACTCTGTACTTTTTTCTCTATGAACTCAAATAAATGATATTGGTAATTTTTAAAGTAGTAAAAATAAGTCACTTAATGAGTTTTACTTTTGGATCAGATTCCAGCACAGGCTCAGATTTTGAACTGGAGACGGGCACCGACTTTCAGGAGGTGAAGAAACTAAACCGATGCATTTGAAGGCCGAACTGTGAGAGTAAACTTGTCCCATCTGTAACGCCATCTCCTCTCTCTCATCCTCCCAAAATTTTCCACTTTTTCACTTCCCCCCACCATCACCACAGCGGCTACCTGAGGCCCCTGTGTCCACCTCATTTATCACCCGGCTTTGATTCCTCTGCTTCCAGAGAGGGAGAGAGAGGAAGAAAGAGTTGAGGAGGAAGAGGAAAGAGTAACATAACAAACCCATCCTCTGTTCTCTCTCTCTTCTTCTCTTCCTTCAGTGTGTGTGTGAGCGAGAGATGAATGCAGCCAGTGGAATTAATTGCACTCGGTTACTGAAGATCAGCAAGTTTGCACTGTTGGCGTGCTGATCTGCCATATGGCTGCCCACTAGGTGAACACTTTGATTAATGTTGCCCACTCCCCAGTTTTTTTTTAGTTTTTTTTTTACCCCTCTAATATTTGATTCTGATAACTGAAACTCAGCTCCATCTTCAGTGCTCACTCTCCTCTTCCTCCTCCTTTTGTTTATCCTCTGCTCACCTGAGACATTTGTGTTCCCAGCTTCAGTCTAGGTTTCACTTTCATTATTTTTTTCTTCACAAGCTTCACTTCCACAGTCGTCGTTGTGCCGTGTGGAATCGCTGTAGCATGCTGAGGTATCAGTGAGATTAGAGGGAAAGGAAGGGGAACCAGAGTGTGTTTGTGTTTTGAGAGAGAGATTTTGAGCCATGGGTACGCATCCTTTCGCAGTTGATTAGGCCCCTGGTGTGTCGAGTGTGTTTCTCTATTAGCTCCTCGGCCTCTCGTCTTCTTCTGTGTGCAATGACTTGCTCTCTACCCCAGAGGTCTGACACACACACACACACACACACACACACACACAAACATTGCACGCAGGTAGATAGGCCACTCTGCTGCGGTCTGAGGCAGTAACAAGGAGGTGAACAGATGCTGGAGTCACAATATCAATAGGGCTGAGTGTAGGTAATAATACCTTTAGCAAGGTTCAGCCGTGAGACAGCGCTAACTAGAGAGGCAACTCTCAAGTGGAGCATTCACTATCTGCAAATCACACTGTGTGTGTGTGTGTGTGTGTGTGTGTGTGTGTGTGTGTGTGTGTGTGTGTGTGTGTGTGTGTGTGTGTGTGTGTGTGTGTGTGTGTGTGTGTGTGTGTGTGTGTGTGTGTGTGTGTGTGTGTGTGTGTGTGTGTGTGTGTGTGTGTGTGTGTGTGTGTGTGTGTGTGTGGTGCTTATTCCCTTTACGCGTTACACAGAGTCTGGTGTTGCTGTGGGGGAGCAGAGCGATTGGTGTCAGTGCCATCATCAAGTCTAAGAAAAAAAATGATCCCACCTGAGGTCACAAGTTCAACTTTGTTTAGTCCCCCCCCCCCCCCCCCCCCCCTCTGTTTTAATGAGGCAACAACACCGAACACTATGCAGACATCCACGCTGGAACATCTATTACAATCACTCGGGTGCTTTGTTTTCCCCTCTGTTTTATGGCCTCTTCCTGCTGCTCGTCTATTTTTGGTCTTCCTTCAACCTTGTTAAGTGCCGCCATTCTCCTGTGTTTGGATGTGGCCCAGAGGGCCCTTAGCGGAGACCTAGGGGCTGGGAATGAGCCCGCGAGCCCCCCAGCCAGGGGGTAGCCCATGGTATAGGCTTGCCAGTCCCACTAAATCTCCCTGATTACCCGGGGGTGGCTGCGGCGTGATGAGGGGTTTTTTACCAAGGTGGTGCGGCTCTCCAAAGAGGCTGATTGAGATGCAAATGGAGGCCATAACTCAGAGGTAATGCAGACCTGAGCACCCTTTTGCCTTGTCCGTTCCTGTTCAGCTCACTCTCTCATCGCTCCCCATTTACTCCAGCAGAAGAGGAGGGACCGTTATTGTCTCTGGATAAAGTTAGATATTTGTCATGGAGTGTAAGGGAAGGGGGGAATCAGGGTGTGGGCTGAGGAGAACAGGACAGTATGAGCTTTGGATTGTTACAAACTCCTATGTTTGACACTCACAAGAAGATAGCAAGCCGAACTCTGAAGATACCAAACTCTGTTTTTAAGAAAGAACAGATGGACACAATGAAGTGCGAGGGACTTGGCTTGCCAGTAAGAAAAGGTGGAATGAGCAGAGGAGGAGGAGGAGGAGGAGGAGGAGGGGGAGGAGTAATTGCACAGTCCTTTGCTGAATTGTTCTGTGGATGCAAATTTAAATCCCTCCTATTATTTTAATAATCTGCCTTTTACTGCTTGTGCTCGGATCATTTGTTTGCAAACCAGGTTATTTGGAGAGGGAGGCTCGGGGGTAATTTCATGCTTTGGAGCATTTATATCTATAACTTAATGAGGAGAGGGCCTGTTGTTTCCTGGTAATACACTGCTGGAGGGGAGCAAACTTTTTTACTCTCCGTTTAGGGTACTGTTAGAGGGCAATAATGTGGGATTACTCTGATGGAATTAAGGAGCAAAAGTGAGGAGAGGCCCTAATGCAGCTTTGGGCGATGGTCTAAACTTAATACTGATGTTTCATTTAAGGTTTTTTTAGGTTCATGGGATGTACCATAGGAAACGGGCTTTCCCATTAGCCCATTACAATAAGCTTTCACACATTTGTTCAAAGATTTCTTCAGATTTAAAGTACTTTCAATCCCCCAGCTGCTGCCTAATTAGGCTCAGTCTGCTTTTATGTTTTTTTTTCTTCTAAATTATCTGAACTTTTGAAGAATTGTACGCAACAGTTAAAGGCTTTATATGTGATTTTTTGATCCAGCTGTCGCCCTTGAGCTCCAGCATGAAACCAAAACAACTTGCGCTGCATTGTTGTGTTAGCATGCTAATGCTAGCGATCTTTATTCTGCTCGTATCTTCACACTGCATGTAAATTTACCTGAAATGAGCGTGATCTAGAAACACAGTTAAGCAGTGAGTACAGTATGTTATTCTTCTTTTCTCTAGTCCCTCAATTAAACAACTTTTATACATGAGGGGAGGAGTCAGCCGGCCGTCCTGGCGATGTAAACAAAGTGAAGATAGGACTCTGAAAACATCACAGACAGTGGGACTCGGGTGTTACACCCATTGTAGACAGTCATGACTCACAGAGTTATTTTCAGAGGATAAACTTGATTTCTATATTTAAGTGTGAAACATCACATTTAAAGACTTTAAACTGAAGTCTGTGTTCATCATCATCAGATCAGTTTCTGGAATCAGATCTGTCTCCTGGTTAATGTCACTTGGTGCCATGAGCAGGGATCAGCCAAGTGGCCCGACCTCAATTTAATAAAAAAAAAAACCGTATCGCATTTAGCAGAGAGACAAAAGAGGTCTGTCTACAATCTTGTGAGATTTTTTTTTAATGATGTTACCCTCCTTCAGTGGAGCCAAAGAGAGTGAGGGAAGAGCGATGGAGGGGAGAAGGTGTGCGTCCACGTCCCGTCCTGTCCACCATCCTCCTCCTCCTGGCTGTCACTCCTCCGCTCCCTCGTGAAGGACTCCTCTCTGCAAATCAAATCAGACTGCATGAATTAAAGCGATAATTCAATTTGTTTACAAGGCATCATTTATTCTCCGTCAGGCCGGCTCTCCCCGTTGACAATCGGTGGCTTTCGATGACCCCCCCCCGATCTTTTTTCCCGAGGTCACATGATGCATTTATTACATTGTTCGACGAGAGTCTTTCAGGCTATTACCAGGCGACAAGGGGCTAAAGATGCATGATGAGAATCCTATTATTCAAATCGGTGCAACACTGACACAGAATGCAAAAACCATTATGACCTTATAAGGAAGCCAGCAGAGATAAAAGAAAAATGCGGCATGAACAACTTCAGAGGTTGATAATAAAGATATATATTTATATGAAATGACATTTTAGATTTAGTTATTATTATAATTGCTCTTGCAGATCCCTTTTGTTTTCCACTTCTGAAACATTTCCCTTCCCTGTGAGAAGAGGCAGAGCAAAGCGACGACTTCCTCCCAGAGAAAAAGAGAATAAAAAGGCCCGATCTCTTTGTAATTTCCAGGCTAAAGTATTGTGACAGTGGAAAAAATGGTAAGCAGTTTAGACTATTGCCAAACAAAAGAGCTTTTAATCAAAGTGCGTACCAGGACCCTGCGGAGTGTAAAACACTCCCTCATCAAAAGGCCTATTATACACTTACTCACATCAAAGCTTCTCCATGTTTCTTAATTGCCAGATTTTCTTTTTCTTATTCAATTATGTTATTTTTATAATGCTGATACAAAAAAAGAGCTCGGGTAACCAAATCAAAGGCGGCTTAATTTATCATCTCTACAACAGTGTATATACAACACGTGTTTAATGTGTGCTTTTCTGTGATCGTGTTTGAGGCTTCACCCGGCCCTCCGGTTACTGAGATGATTCACCGCACACAATTGTTTCAGGAAGGAATTAAGCAGTGTGCAACTAGCAGGTTTTCAATCCCATCGCTGCGTACTTGAAAAAGAAGACATTGTTTTGCACTTGAGAGTGTGTGGCGCTTTATTGCTGACGCTCCCCCAAAAAAGGAAAAGTTGTAAATAGAGGATAAGTGCAAGGGGGGGTCCGGGAGTTTTTCTTTTTTTCTTCTTTATTGTTATCAAATCAAAACATAATCAGCATCTGAAAGTCTGTGTGTGTGTGTGTGTGTGTGCGGTTCAGTCAGACACTAGAGTCCCCGTGCAGAATTGCAAAATAAGCTGGGTGTAAATATGTAATTGCCCGGGCTTAGTCTGAGATCAGAAATATTAGGTTAGCAATATGGATCGCATTAAAAAAAACCCTGGTTGTTAGGGGGGGTATCGGTTACACTGAAGACATGCACAAAAAAAGAAAAAAAAAGTGCAGTGTCTGCGAATCTGTGCGGAGATGGAGTGGGTGAGATGAGGAGGGGAAGATAGGAGGAAAGGAGAGGGTGAGGAAAATGGAGAGGAACTAGACACAGAGAGAGGAAAGGAAGGAGAGGAAGATGAAAATCTCTTAATGTCTTTCGGAGAACATAGACACATTATTTAAATCTCCATCACTTTTTAATGTAAATCACGATC
>NC_083615.1:2001474-2036474 GCF_963584025.1 Labrus mixtus | reverse complement strand
GTGTGTGTGTGTGTGTGTGTGTGTGTGTGTGTGTGTGTGTGTGTGTGTGTGTGTGTGTGTGTGTGTGTGTGTGTGTGTGTGTGTGTGTGTGTGTGTGTGTGTGTGTGCCTACATGTGTGTGTTTTTAAGAGTTAGTAGAGTGGTCTTATTGAACAGGATAGGGGCTCCCCGGCTCTAATACCTCTTCATTTTATTGGATTGGATGGCCCCCGGTTATAATTGTATTAGAGCTCCTTCTCCCCATAGATCCCCCCCCCCCCCCCCCCCCTCTCTGACGCCAGCTTTCTCATCAGCAGTGGCGACACGTCATTCCCCCAACACGTGGAGAATACTGGGATTGTAAAAACTTTCTGCAGAGGCCCGCTTCCTCCTCCTTCAGTCACATCGGCAAAGAAGCAGTTTAGGGTTAGGGTCCCCCCCCCCCCCCTGTGAAGTCCCAAATGTCAGTGTCTGTTCCATGTCGTCCCACTCTCCCTCAATTTTAATTTTGTTCTCTCCTGGTTGATTTCAAACTAATTTTCCTTCATTAACCTGCCTCTTATTCCTGTTATTTACTTTTTTTTTTTTTTATGATAATTTTTATTGACATTTTTATGACATCACAATACAAATGAATGAAAACCCATAACCCAATCCATGGACATAACCCCCCCCACCCCCCACCCCCCACCCCGTGCATTTTTACAGTTTTGCCCTCTCTGTTGATCTCTGTTCTGTTGTCATGTTGCTGTATTTACTTTGTCTGTCACATCACTTTGTAAACATTTGTATTTAAAGGCTTTATATGTGATTTTTTGATCCAGCAGATGTCGCCCTTGAGCTCCAGCATGAAACCAAAACAACTCGCGCTGCATTGTTGTGTTAGCATGCTAATGCTAGCGATCTTTATTATGCTCGTATCTTCACACTGCATGTAAATTTACCTGAAATGAGCGTGATCTAGAAACACAGTTAAGCAGTGAGTACAGTATGTTATTCTTCTTTTCTCTAGTCCCTCAATTAAACAACTTTTATACACGAGGGGAGGAGTCAGCCGGCCGTCCGGGCGATGTAAACAAAGTGAAGATAGGACTCTGAAAACTCTGAAAACATCACAGACAGTGGGACTCGGGTGTTACACCCATTGTAGACAGTCATGACTCACAGAGTTATTTTCAGAGGATATACTTGATTTCTACATTTAAGTGTGAAAAATCACATATTAACCCTTTAAAGGTGCAATATATTTATATATATTTATATATATTTATATATATATATGTATAGCTATTTTTTTTTTTTTTTAATTATTATTGGGTTGAAGGCTGAAGGCAGCAGCGCTAGTGGAGATGTGACTCCAGGATCTGATGCTCCATGCTAATGTCACGCTGACCTTGGATAAGCAGTCATGAGAGTGAATAACAAAATGTTGCAGAAATGTTTACATCTCAAGCTTATTTACATTTTCAGTTTCAGTCCCAATTAGCCCCTTTTTTTCATTTAGCCGGAGCGATAGGTTGTGTGTAGCTGGGGGGCACAGTAAAGCTCTGTCACCCCCCCCCCCGAGCCGAGCTCAGTGGCGTTGCACACTCAGCGATTACTCCAGAGTTAACCAGAGAGAGGCTTCGCTGCCTCTCACTTTTTTCCTTCGCCCTTGAAGAGACCAGGAGTTGTCAGGGTCCTCATAAAAAACCCTGAACGATTGCGTCCGCGCATTCTTCCTCTCCTTTTTCCACCCTTTTTTTTTTCTCTCCCCTCTTCTCCTTCCAAAACCTGGCCATCTGTCTAATTGTTCACCTCCATCGCTTTAATGCTTTTTACATGCTTTTTTCCCCCCTCTTTCCAGGCAATAAACTTTATTTTCTTCGCAAGACTTCAATCTGCAGGGGGGGGAGGGGAGGTAGGCGGGCGGGCGGGCGGGCGGGCAGGACGGCTGCTCACCTTCTCCCTGCTGGATTTGCTCCAGTGACCCCCCCCTTCTATCCTCCCTCTGGTCTCCCCTTCCTCCATCTCCCCCTCCCCCCCCGTCTCTGGAGAAGGGGATATGTGTTCATCAAGCTGACACCTGCTCTCATCTTCTCTGCTGGTCATACACACTTGGAGGCTCACCCTGTTGACGAGGCCCTTTTTAACTAACCTGTTAATTACCACACGGCTTCCTGCTCTGACCTTGTTTGGAAGTAATGTGTCATTTGTCTCGCTGTTGGATTCAATTCTCTACCCAGAAAAAAACCTGACTTCTTAAAGCGTTAAAGTTCTCTCATCGTATTGCTCGTCTTTTTTTTTACTTGTGTGCGTGTAAACTGTGTTTTAAGTGAACGGGAGTGTGAACCATTTACATACAAGTCATTAAATGAGACAGTTGTCTCCTCTCACCTGTGATTACTGCTGTGTGCAGATCATATAAGCAGATACCCTATAATCATATCTATAATAGCCATAATCAGCCCTTTAATGCTTTGTAATAGCATCCATATAATGGTATAGAGTAGCATCGAGAGAATAATTCAGGCATAGATAATGGCCTGATAGCGTGCTTTTACCCTTGAGTCACAACATTGAATTTGTTGTGTGTGTGTGTGTGTGTGTGTGTGTATAAATACGCCCTGGGGCGGTTAAGGTGTCTGTAAAATGCCTGAAGAATCACATTTCCATCGGAAGGCGCTCTTAACCCTTTCTTGTTGTCTTTGTGCTCGCTGCTCCATGGAGCATCCTGCATGCTGTGACTGTCATGTACACTTGGCTCTGCAGAGACAGCCGCTCCCGTATGACAATCACAGACTGGAGATCAGATCAGTGGAAAAAAGGTTGACAGGGCAGCAGCAGCAGCAGCGGTGGCGGCGGTGCACGGGGAGCGTAACGCTGAACAACGCTCTTCCGGGGTTGTAATGTGAGCTGACAGCGTTCCTCAGGGAGAGCAGGAGAGGGGAGCGGGTAGCATCGGGAATACCTGGTGCTGCTGAAACCAAGAGCCCGGCAGGAGGGAGTCCTGGGAGCAATACCTCACTCCTTCTGCCTTTACAGCATGAGGGATGAGTCTAATGGAGCGTTAGCTTGAACGAAACATGCGCTCCGCCTCGGTTCACGCTGCACGCGCTCGTACAGCAAGGTCCAGAGTGAGCTCATCTAGGGAGATTGAACCAGTTTTTTTCCCCCCTGTTGAGATTGCTCTCCAAATAAAATTGGGGAGAGAGTTTATATGTCTTTAACAGAGACAGAATAAAAACACCTGGTCTCTGCCCCGCAGCAAGAAAAGCTTCAGTGTGATGGGGAGGATGATGAATATTAAGCCTGTCTTCCTCAGTGTGCAAATGCAGCTATGCATTCACTTCTTAAGTCATTTATCTTTCCCCTTCTCCTCTGCTATCCTCACCCTGTCTCCCAACATATGGCGGTAGAGCCACACATACACATACGCTTCAACACGATGGCAAAAAAATCACTGAAAAAGCTACTGGAGTTCTCAAAGTCTGAAGGACTGTGACGCTTTCACACAACTTCAACCAGCACAAACGTTTATATCATTTACAGTCTTAAAGGCTTTGTATGCATTTTTTTTTTTGATCCAGCAGATGTCGCCCTTGAGCACCAGCATGAAACCAAAACAACTTGCGGTGCATTGTTGTGTTAGCATGCTAATGCTAGCGATCTTTATTCCGCTCGTATCTTCACACTGCATGTAAATTTACCTGAAATGAGCGTGATCTAGAAACACAGTTAAGCAGTGAGTACAGTATGTTATTCTTCTTTTCTCTAGTCCCTCAATTAAACAACTTTTATACACGAGGGGAGGAGTCAGCCGGCCGTCCGGGCGATGTAAACAAAGTGAAGATAGGACTCTGAAAACTCTGAAAACATCACAGACAGTGGGACTCGGGTGTTACACCCATTGTAGACAGTCATGACTCAGAGTTATTTTCAGAGGAGATACTTGATTTATATTATATTTAAGTGTGAAAAATCACATATAAAGACTTTAAATTACAAACCCACTTAAAAAAACTGTAGATTATAGTGTACAACATCCTTTATATTTTGGCTTGTCAGTATATGAAAAAAATAAATACAGGAAAAGCAATGAAACAGTGACCCTGTCCTTAAATGAACTGCTATAGATGCCTTTCTCACATCATCTTTCTAACTTTGCTTTTTTTGTAAATACATTTTTTTTAAATAATTTGATACAGGACTTTGTGATAACTCATTTTTTTCTGAAGGTAATGACAGAGAGGATAATGTGAGTGGTTTTAAGATTATCACAGAAATTGTCGTTGACCCTGTTACTCTGCTTTTGTGTTTCTTTTTTTTCCTCTCCAGCACAAAGCGAGAGTAGAAGCCATGATGTGCGACCTGGCCTCTCTGCGCAGTGTCAGGGAGTTTGCCGAGTCTTTCAAGGCCAGGACACTGTAAGTATAAAACCAATATATCATTTTATAAAGGTGGACTTCCTCTTCCTTTTGACATCATTTCTAACATTCTTTAAATATCTTATTAAAAGTAAGAAAACTAAACAAGTTGTTGTTCCTCCAAGCGGGCGGCCCAGGTTCGAGTCCAGCCTGTGGTTCCTTTCCCGCATGTCATTCCCCTCTCTCTCTCTCTCTCTCTCTGATTTCCAGCTCTATCCACTGTTCTATCTCTCCATTAAATGCACAAAAAGCCTAAAAATAAATCTTTAAAAAACATTTCTGAAGAGACCAAGAGAGAGCAGGTCTTAAAATCCAGAGTAAGAAAACAGAAACCCCATAAAGATATAAATAAGTCAAGAGCAATGAAGACAAAACACCACACCCTGAGGACGTCCAAATTGTTACTGATGGACACCATATGGACGAGGCTCCAGCAGCACGTCTGTGTGTGTGTGTGTGTGTGTCCATTTGTCTGACATTGGTCAGAACAGAACAGCGGACTTTATGGGACTTATATTTTGTGGACGGTCAGCTTTTACCGCATGCGTCTTTTGGTCCCGTGTTCGGTCGCACAGTTGCTATTTTTGGGGTCATGTATTCTGTCATCTGTACTGCTCATCCACCCCCGAGGTCCCTAGGTGGAGAAGAGTGTGTGTGTTACTGTGTGTGTGTGTGTGTGTGTGTGTGTGTGTTGGTGTCAGGGGAGCCCCTTGGGGAGAGGCAGGGCAGTCATAGCCCGTAGCAGCCCTGGGGCAGGGTATGGCCATCCAGGACGCGTGTCCTGGGTCACAGCCAGACCTCCTCCTGGTGGCTTTTCTCCCACTCCCTATCTGTCCTATAGTTTCCTCCTATTTCTTCCAAGTGACCCCCCCCACCCCTCCTCAATCAAGTATGCTCGCCTCTCTTTAACTCTTTTGTCCCCAGAATTCCTCTCCTTGTTTAGTTTTTTTTCTGTTTTGTTTATCCGTCTCATGTTGTCTTTCAGTCTCTCTCTCTCTCTCTCTCTCTCTACCTAAGTATTTTGGCAAGGTTGTATTTCTTCATTAGCTGTGCTGTTTGAGGTGGGGGGGTGTAGTGGGGGGAGTCCCAGGGGACGTCAGAGTACATTAATTCTCATCAGAAGGCGAACAGAGCAGAGTGGAGGCTGGGAGCTCTGAGCTGTGAATGGCACTGGGCAGCTGTCTGAGTCTACCACCGCTCTATTACTGCACGTATGTCTTCAGGCATAACACACACATATGTGCATACATGTAGGGGAGACACACACACACAGTTTTGTAAACACACAGAGACAAACAGACACACACTCCTACACACACACACTGGCACAGTAATGCTCCTGCAGCGTGTCATTGACAGGTGAAATGTAATCAGAGTCTTTTTCTTTTCCTTCTCTCGTTTCTCACTCCCTTGCTTTTAAGTGCTTTAGTCAGTGGCTTTCACGCTGCTTTGTGTTCCATTGACCCCGATTCCGTTTTAATTGCCTGTCCTTTGGAATGAAATTACCTGGATATTGATATTGTTGAATGCTGTGCAATTTCATCGCGGTGTAAATGATGGAGGACGGCGCTTGACAGAATGCCCGCTGACACAATTTTCTGCTGAACAGTCGGTAATTAACACGTGCAATTTGTTTCCACCTGTAATTTTATTTTTAACTGCATTTATTATAATTTCAATAATAGTATGTCGAATAGGATGTTAATGTAAAGATACATGGAAAGCCAGGTCATGTTAGTCGTTCATTCTTAGCGTCATGGGGGGGGCGTGACACTGTCAGATTTTCTTTTGGCTTCTCTGCACACTTTACATTTTTATCCCTTCTGGTTTGTGAGTTTTTAATCACAGTTATTATGTAGTTTTATGAAGATGGACGGAGCAACAGCCGCCTGAGGGTAAGGCCAAAATATTTTAATCACCATGTTAATGGCACTGATATGTTTCAAACAATCAGGTTAAAAAATCGAATCCAGATTCTGTCCTTACAGTTATGTTACACTACGCTCAGCCAATGAAAGGCGTCTGATCCTTCACAACAGGGTCCTAAGTCTCTGACTAGACTCTTCTCCTCTGTCGCCCCCCGGTGGTGGAATGAACTTCCAAACTCCATGTGATCTGCAGAGTCCCTCTGCACCTTTAAGAAAAAGCTAAAGACCCAGCTCTTTCATGAATACCTACTAACTTAATGATGATGGTCTCCATATTATTGATGATGATGATGGTAATGACGATGGTTTTTGTTTGATAACCACGACTTATAAGATGGTTTCTATACTGATTAGAGCTCTCAAGAACTGCCCTCAATGTTGTGCTTTGCCTCTGGTCACTTCCTGTCAGCACCTGTGTGTCCAATCAGACTCAAAGCTGATCGTTTGCTCTTACTGACATTGTTCCCTTTTTTCTAGATCCTTGCTTGTGTTGTTCTTACTCTCTGATGTACGTCACTTTGGATAAAAGAGTCTGCTAAGTGAATTGTAGAATTGTAGTTATGATACAGCTGATTCATTTTCAAATGTTCAGAGTGGTTTTATTTTAATTTTCTGATGTGAAAAGAGCTGTTTTGAAGTCATAATCAACAGCTCAGTTGACAATCAGCTCCTTGAAGGGTTCTCAACCTGATTAGTGGAGTAGAGGAAGAAAGGCACAGGAAAATGTAACAAACACTAAAACATTCCAAAACTTTAAGTGTCCGCTCCAAACCGACACAAGACTCTGTTCCACTTTCCAGAACCCTCCTGGCCTCAAACTACGTCACCAGAAAAACATGTCACTAGGGTATTTTGGCATCACTTTTGTGCATACGCAGGAGATGGAGACGTGTTGTCCATATTTATATACAGTGAATGGTTGAAATATGAATCCCCCCGGTACTGTACACACATCCACATGTGTGTTGCCAATAACGCGCGGTGTTAACGACAAGTAGTCCAACCCAGCTCACACAGGCAATCTCTTCCTGCTGCCCCCATTATCACGGAGGTCAGGGGTCATCCCCAGGGGGGTTATTTAAAGTAAATATATAAAGCGATGTGTCCCTGTTTGGTAGTTAACACCCTCGTTTGACCAGCGCTGAGATTGCACAGTGCTCACAGTGTTGTGTGAGGTCTTAATGTGGAGAGAGGGACTGTGCTACACGGCGATAGGCCTATTAAAGACATTCATTAGACCTGCGCTTATGAGAGAGGGACTAACTGGTGGGCAGTTGGATTAACAGGCCTTTTACATTACAAGCAGACTCACCAGAGGCCCATCGTGGCGGCGTAGGGGGAAATCGCTCGACTGGCCGGAGCAAAGTTGTTTATTGTAGTTTTTCAACACAAAATGATGTTAGACTATGAGTGACAAACTCAGGTTTTTTCCTGTTAAGGTTAAAAAAAGTCATTTATACTAATAATAATAATTTATTCTTTATTGATCCTGTGAGGGGAAATTCAGTTTGTACACTCTGTTTAATGAACATGCTACACACACATGCACAAACAGGATCCTGTGGACATGCACTAATGGAGAGGTCTCAGAGTGAGGGGGCAGTTTTTTGGGGTTTGGTGCCTTGCTCAAGGGCACCTCGGCAGTGCTCAGGGAAGTGGACTGGCACCTCTCCAGCTACCAAGACAATTTCCGGACTTGAACCGGCGACCCTACGATTCCCAACCCAAGTCCCTACAGACTGAGCTACTGCCTTCAAAAACAAATCTTCAGAGGTGTATCTGTAACTTTGATCACAGAAAGGTTCAAAAACAAGGTCATGAGTTCAGACCTTGTGCAGCTCCTGGACAGTTTTTCCTTGAATATAAAATAGTTCCTGTTCTTCACACTCAGGGAAACAATGAGCCAAAAAACAGCCAGCGTGTTTAATCTGCTTTTGGAGAAAATTCACATCAGAAGCTGACATCACTGTTTGTTCCACCTCCATCATGTTGTTTTCATCTACACATGCCATTAAGTTAGACTAACCTTCCTTTTACTGTTTCCTGGGTAATATTTAAATATCTTCCCTGCTTCTGTGTGCTTTGTTGGTAAAGTGCTGAGGTCGGCGTTCTTCAGGTTGACTTGTGACTAGGTTTGTGCTCTTTAATGAACCTTGTGTGTTCGGAGGCCTGAAGGTTGATCGTACAGTACACTCCTATGTAATAGCATGGGATGGCTCATTATGGCGAGGCATAACAATTCACACATTAATTTTCCAGCATCCAGTTTTTAATTAATCCAGTAGGCAAGTCTTAAACACAGGGTACACAAATTGCCTTCGGCCTCATAATTAATTCTAATGGAAGAAATTAAAAATTGGTGGGGTGTGTTTGGATTGTTCGGCTGTGTTACTGTGGGGTTTCGAGCTCGCTGGAGCGACGCTGTCACCGACAAGGATCTCTCACTGCCCTGACCAATCCCAGCAATCCCTGCTCAGGGGCAACGTGAGCAGGGATTGCTGTGTTGCTCTCTCGCCCACATGAAGTGAAATGCACTGCATGTCTGTGTTTTTTTTGTGTGAGTGTGTGATAGGGTTGCCTCTCTGAGCGGATGTTTTGGTTACTCAGTGTAGTTACACAGAGCCGGTATCAACAGCCATTATTTCTAGCACCCTTGTGTGTTGGAAGGGGGGGGGGGGAGATTGCTTTTCAATGTGTTGTTGCTCTTGGATTCGAGCCAGCCGTATTCGATATCTACAGTACCTGTTGAGCCGCGGGGGAGCTTCACTGTATCATATCAACGTTACTGAAGCTGTGTCTCTTCAGACCTCAAAAGTCCACCTCTCTCTGGAATCAGACACCCTGTTTCCTTTGTCTGCCTTCGCTTAGACTAAATATTCCTTTTTCCATTTCCCATCTGCACAGCTGTCCCAAGAGTCAGCCTCTAGTCGGACACTTTAATGCTAACCTCACAATTATTTAAATCACACCTTTAAAGTCTTTATCTGTGATTTTTCACACTTAAATGTAGAAATCAAGTTTATCCTCTGAAAATAACTCTGTGAGTCATGACTGTCTACAATGGGTGTAACACCCGAGTCCCACTGTCTGTGATGTTTTCAGAGTTTTCAGAGTCCTATCTTCACTTTGTTTACATCGCCCGGACGGCCGGCTGACTCCTCCCCTCGTGTATAAAAGTTGTTTAATTGAGGGACTAGAGAAAAGAAGAATAACATACTGTACTCACTGCTTAACTGTGTTTCTAGATCACGCTCATTTCAGGTAAATTTACATGCAGTGTGAAGATACGAGCATAATAAAGATCGCTAGCATTAGCATGCTAACACAACAATGCAGCGCGAGTTGTTTTGGTTTCATGCTGGTGCTCAAGGGCGACATCTGCTGGATCAAAAAATCATATATAAAGCCTTTAATGTTTGCACTGACTGTTATTTAATGTCTGTTTTCTGATAATTGTCTTCTTTTTAAACATTGCTAAAAAAAGTTTTGATTCATCTAGAGGTATTCTTTAAATCTTTTTTTTCAGGTTAATATATATGTATGGGGGGGGGGGGGGGGGTTGTGGTTTAATTTGTAACAAATGTTTCATGTCATGTACGTCTTTGTAACCTGCTACTGGATGCTTTGAATTTCCCTCTGGATCAATAAAGTATCTATCATCTTCTCAACACATCCTGTTTTCTACTACTTTTCTCTTTCTCTCGTTTCATCTTTTTCAGCCCAATAAATCAGTTTAACCTCCTTTTTTTTTACGTTTATTAAGTTTAATGAATCAACAATAAAAAAATGTTTAATTTCTGCCTCCATAGGCCTCTGCACGTTCTGGTGTGTAACGCAGCCGTGTGCACTCAGCCCTGGGCCCTGACAGAGGACGGCCTGGAGTCCACCTTCCAGATCTGTCACCTCGGTCACTTCCTGCTCGTCCAGAGCCTGCAGGACGTGCTGCGTCGCTCGGCTCCCGCCCGTGTGGTCGTGGTGTCATCAGAGTCCCACAGGTAAAGGTGGACCCTATTTATAATTATTGGTTTCTTTTAATGTTTATGTTTTACATCAGGGGTCGACATGTAGACTGCAAACCCCCCGTCACACACTGAAACAGTTTGAGCCTAATATTCAATGCAGGCCCCCCCTAGATTGGCCTTCTAAATCATTAAACCTAAAACGGATAAACAAGAAACTGTACAAAACAAAAAGTAGACAAGAAGTATGATCAATAAAAACAAGCTTCATACTTGATTTTAAATGAATAATTGCATAATATTGTTTGTAATCTAGTGCAGGGGTTCCCAAACTTTTCAGGTCGTGACCCCCAAAATAAGGGTGACAGAAACTGGGGACCCCCCACTGTTCTTTAAGGTGGTTAGTTAGTTAGCACACACTAATAAACCTATCCAAAAACTCGTAACACAAAATAATACAACAGCCTAAAAACTATAAAAAATGTACACATTCATTTCACTTACTGATTCTGTCTTATATGACATTGGACTACTTTTTGTATATTAACAAAAATGGGTAAAAATATATACTTATGCACTTTTAAATGATTTTTATTTTTTTATGGAAGGCATCTCACGCCCCCCCCTCTTGGAGGCTGGCGACCCCCACTTTGGGAACCACTGATCTAGTGTACCAAAAATATGTAAGAAGTGTTCCTCAAAACAGCGTATTGTCTGTGTTAGTCTGATAAATATGTAGGATGTAGTTCTTACATTTAGTTCTTCACATCCATACTTAAGTCTTCTTCTTCACATTCTTTGCTGCTTCTCTCCTTGGTACCTTGTTTCTAACTACCATTGGTGCCATTCATGTTCACCCAGTATTCCCAGTATCCAGTATTTAAGTCCTATTGAAAAAGTCTAAACTACCCTCATTCAACAACTACTAAGCTCCACTCATGCAGTGTCAGCTGCTGCTACATTGGTTAGTTTTCATCACAAACTGACATGATGCATATTGCCAAACTCGACAGCCTCACTCTCACTCTGAACCTAATCCCCCCCCCCCCCCCCCCCCCACATGCTGTCACTATGAATTAAACGTATCATCAACATGATGGATGGACTGCTCTGCTAAAATTTACTTTGATCAAGTATCTGCTCCGTTCTGTCATACCCCCCCGCCCCCCCCTGACTCAGCCCCTTTTTCTTCCCCTCTTCCTCCAGCTGACATTGTTTTCAAACTCAGCAACCGCACTCCATAGGCTTCTGTTGTTTCCTGACATACAGGAGACAGGCATGATGTCTTGCAGTGATCTGTGAGCCCTAGCCTTGAGTCATGTGTCTCAGAGTCAGTGAATATGTGTGTGTGTGTGTGTGTGTGTGTGTGTGTGTGTGTGTGTGTGCGACATTGATCCTGGCTTCAGTCAGTCAGACGGCAAAGCAGAGTGATTGATTCGAGCTCGGGCAGAGCGACCTGAGACAAGGAGAACATACGCAGAGTTATTCTAGCAGATCAAACCCGCAGCACTATGAGTTATGTTATGTATCGCTGACATACATGAGAGGACGGGAGGGGGGATGCATGACACTCTTTGGGTCACACAAGGATTAAAACGTTGTCAGGAAAAGTGAGAGGACGAGAGCCCAGCATGTCATGAAGGGAGTATTGACCTCGTGTGATTGATGCACGACATGCCGATACAGAAAAAACTGAGAGTTCATGCAAGTTTTAATTGTTTTGAAAAAAAGGTCAGGTTGCTATTGGAATGAGTGGAAAGGGGGGGGGGTACATCTTTCCCTTGTTACTAACTTATTTTATTTTTTACTTTGTGTACTTTTCTACTCTTTTTGTCTTTATAATGCTATTCTATTTTATATATAATTTTAACAGTTTTGCTGACTCAGGGAGAAACGCACAAGAATTCCAATGTACCTGTACTGTCCTGTACCTGTGCAAATGGCAATAAACATCTCTTCTATTCTATTCTAAAGATGCTTTGATACTTACCTGGGTAAACGTGGTACGAAAAAAAAGGCGCAAAATTAGGGCTGTCAGACTTAAAGGGATACTTCACCATCTGCATTAATCTTTGTATCATTAGAAACCTGGTAGTGTTTTTGAATGGTCGTGCATCCCGCCCTCATTTTCCTCTGAGATGAGAAATCTTTGTATTTCTGAGTCTTACAGTTAGCGGGGTGAAACTACAACGCTAGTTCCTCATATTTTAGACCACTGAAGCTACAGACCAATCACAGATCAGTGGGTGGGAACTCACTCCCAGAATCAAAACTTAACATCCGCCATATTGTTTGGAAGCTATTAATAGAATATTTCTGATTCTGAACTAGAGGACCTTAGTGGGAGTGGCCTGCGGTGCTGTGCATTCTGGGATTTGGTGTCTTTCATCCACATGAGTCAAAAAGACACTTTCTGCCTTTTCTCGGTCAAGAAGACACCAACTTCAAAATGTATTTCACATTTCTACATATATGACCCAATGTCAACACAGATTCATGTTTCAACGGGTGAAGAATCCCTTTAACTAGTTAATCCCGATTAATTAAGGTCTGATTTTTTAAATTGGGATTAATCGCATTCTTTTACCTGTCAGGATAAAATAAACAATGATACGATACACTTCAAAATTTCCCTTAGCTCATTTTGTTTTGGACTCACACATTAAGCTGCCTTCTCAGTAGTGTGACAAAAAATAAAACAAAAACAAGTAAGCACACTACTTTCCACATGTAAACACAGAAGCATATACCAAATGTAAAACCACAAACAGCATAAACAGTTTTTCTCATATTTTTTCCCAGCAGCCCCCTCTCTCTCTCCTTTCTCTGCCTCCCTGACATACATGCTCACCTTCCCCTCTCCTCCTCTACAACCATCATTGGCTTTAACCCCTTCAAAGAGGGCCAGAGGACCAGAGAGAGAGTCAGTTACACACTGACACAGACCAGGGGAAGGGGGGGGGGGGGAGAAGCAGAAAATAGACAATATCTAATATTACATCTTCCATTTTGTCCACCTCATTCCAAAACCTATATTACATCTACTGAAGTCGCTTCCTTTTTTGTTTGTGTCATTTTCACTTTCCGCTGATTTTTCCCATTTATTCACTTAGCCTTCCCCTCAAAGCACCGTGTGACCCCTGACCCTGCAGCATATTGTATCCCCTAAGCCCCTTGTCCGCTGGTATAGCATTGACCTGTAAGGGACAGGGGGTGGAAGAGATGGACACACGGGTAATGGCTGGGCACTTTATCAGTTTCCAGCACAGGGGCTTACTGTGGAATCGGCCTCGTACTGTACAGGTTCACTTTTTCCACTGGTGATGCATCACGTCTAGTCAAACAAGGGACGTTATTATCAATGATAAGTAACATCTGATACACCTGCAGCAGGTCTGACCTTGACCAAAATCTCTGTATTTAAAAAAGTATATATTCTATTGAACTTTAGACTTGATAAGCAAATTACAGACCATATGGGATCAAAAGAAAACGACAAATCCACACAGCACCGGGGTACACATACATGTTGTAAGACTGCATGGGGCCTTACATGGACATTTCTACATCACATGGACCAGGGTCAATGAGTAAAGACAGAGAAAGGCAGTGCCAGGAATCAACATGGGTCTCCTGCCTCAGCCACTCTGACACTATACGCCTGTGACATGCCCAGTTGTTAAATGTAAAGTT
The DNA here is from genome assembly GCF_963584025.1 of Labrus mixtus. NCBI lineage: Eukaryota > Metazoa > Chordata > Actinopteri > Labriformes > Labridae > Labrus > Labrus mixtus. Next base: position 2,022,509 of record NC_083615.1, on the reverse strand, counting down.
CGACATTGAAAGACCACCCCTCTCTTCTTTTTGGCAGCTGCAGTGTTTTCAGCAATTTACAATGCACTCCACGATTAGACTTATCAGTCTATAGGAAGAGCTTATTTTCAGAATAAGTGAAATATTGGTTAAGTGTCTGGTAAGAATTGAATTGTGTCTGAGACGTCTTTTTTAGTTATCGGGTGACAGAGTCAGAAAATGTATACGGTCAATAAATCTGGAACAGGTCACTTTTCCTATCGTGACATTCTGGATGAATCAGATTTAGGCTAGGAACACTTCCTAATACAATTCTACAATTCACTTAGCAGACTCTTTTCTCCAAAGCGACGTACATCAGAGAGTAAGAACAACAGAAGCAAGGATCTAGAAAAAAGGGAACAATGTCAGTAAGAGCAAACGATCAGCTTTGAGTCTGATTGGACACACAGGTGCTGACAGGAAGTGACCAGAGGCAAAGCACAACATTGAGGGCAGTTCTTGAGAGCTCTAATCAGTATAGAAACCATCTTATAAGTCGTCATTATCAAACAAAAACCATCGTCATTACCATCATCATCATCAATAATATGGAGACCATCATCATTAAGTTAGTAGGTATTCATGAAAGAGCTGGGTCTTTAGCTTTTTCTTAAAGGTGCAGAGGGACTCTGCAGATCAAATGGAGTTTGGAAGTTCATTCCACCACCGGGGGGCGACAGAGGAGAAGAGTCTAGTGAGCGTCTTAGGATAATATCATCCATGTTTAGTTTCAAAGTGTTTTTAATGAACATTGGAATCAGCCCTTCCTTTCGCCAGACGAGCCAAAGGTCTCAAATAGACTATGCTTAGCATGAGAAATAGCAGTTTCTGCTTTATTAGGGAAAATATATATTTTTTTAATTTCTTTTTTTACTTAGGAAAAGCATTTTTCACACATTAGTAATTACACATACTATCAAAAATAATTGCAAGACTCCTCCCTCAAACTTTCAAACATTGGAGCACTTTCTTTGCAGAAAGAGGGGGGGGGGGGGGGGGGGGGGCGAGGGATGGGTACGATGCTCGCAGTATATTTAACAATTTATCTCTTCCAAAGATTTTTTCATATTCAAGTAACATGAAATTAATTAAATTGAAATTATTTACAAAAGAACACAGGAAGCTTTCACCAGGGAAAATATTATGAAGGACTGAACGGGCTGCATCCAGATTTAGCTGTACTGATCTAGAAATACCGTGTTTAAATTCCTTCTCCAGCCCAGAGATCTGGGATTTGAGCTCTAGCTGAAGTCTAAGTGCTTCCTATCTGTTAGCTGAGGTGAATGAATGAGCTACTCCCCTTATATATATGCCTTTGCAGCCTCCCAAAGTGTAGAAGCTCAGACATCGGGGGTGTCATTAGCAGAAAAAAAAAGAACATCCATTGTTCCTCCAAAAGAGTTAGAAAGGTGGGATTACTCAAAAACTAAAGGGTTGAACTGCTGGTGCAAAAATCTCTGTATTTCATTTATTTGGAAAGAAAAAAACCCGACAGTACATGAGGTGCTCAGGCGATTTGATTTATAAACCTCGACTTACTAAAGTAGTTATGAAGTTGCAGCACATGAAATGAAAAGCCTGCAGATGTTGTAATTTAGCCAAGCAAGGATGTTTGCGGAAGGCGACAGTAAACAAGAGGCGGCGAGCGAGCTTGTAAAATCACAACAAGGAAACCAGGTGACACTTTGATTGGTTGTTTTCTAATGACTGGATTAATATGTAGGATGTGTTCCATCAGTTTGGAGCCTTACTCTCTTTCCTCCCTCTCCGACACACACACACACACACACACACACACACACACACACACACACACACACACACACACACACACACACACACACACACACCTAAACAAACACACAGGGAGTATGTTTTTTTTTGTTCCCCGTGTATTGTGATGTTATAGTGCGACTGCATAATAACACAACGAGTAGTGTAATGTTTAAGGGGCCTTGTCAAACATCTGGAGTTTAACAGCGCTGTCGCAGGCTATTAAAGAACATCATGTCATGTCTTTGATTTGTATGCAGCCGGCAATCCCACATCTGCCCGTTGAAAGCCACAGACACACACTCTTACTACTCTGGATTCTGGACTTTCTTTCAGGTTCACAGACCTCCTGGACTCGTGTGGCAAAGTGGACTTGGCCCTGCTGTGTCCCCCAAAGAAGGAGTACTGGTCCATGCTGGCGTACAACAGAGCCAAACTCTGCAACATCCTCTTCAGTAACGAGCTCCACCGCCGCCTCTCGCCCCACGGGGTCACATCCAACGCGGTGCACCCTGGGAACATGATGTACACCTCCATTCACCGCAGCTGGTGGCTGATGACCTTCCTCTTCACACTCGCCAGACCTTTCACCAAGTCTATGGTAAGAGAGAAAACAAGTTTGTAATACTTTGAAAACTGCCAAAAACTTGCATCCAAAAACACTTCTCGTTTCACCAGAGAAGATCTTTGATTAAGTTAATTTACCTGGAGATACAGTCAGAGAATTCACCACACTGTATTCATATTAAGTCCAGACTCTGAGGTGTCCCCTGTCTTTGCCCATATATTTGTCTTGGAAACGATCCTGGGAAAGGATGGAGAGGGGGGTTGATCTGCTGAGTGCTGATGGCTCAGCAAAGAGAGAGTCTGGATTTCACAGATAGAGAGATATTTGGTGCTTTGTTTTCCTCTTCCTCCTGTCACTGTTTATTTAACTCCGAGAGGCCGTTCCCCCTTTTCCTCTCACAAGGTTAGACGATATTCCAGATCCAGTTACTGCGACTTTTTAGGTTACAGTAAATGCACTGCAAAATGTAAGTCTCCACTCATAGGCAGCAGATAACGAGCTCTGTCACATATGTTTTTTACCATACACCCTAGTGTTTGTTCTGAGACACATGAGCAGAGTTACAGTAGAGAAATTGTCCTCAGAGGTTGTCTTTAAGAGATACACGGAGCTGGCCAGAACCTGCAGGATTTACTCCTTTTAAAAACTTCAAATTAGTTCAACATTTAAACCAGGACCCTCTACTTCAGGCGGGAGTTAGCATACCTCTTTGAGCCTTGTAGCTGTGTTTCTGTGCCCACTGTCTCTTGACACGCTGGGACGTGGATCACCATCTTCTGGAGTGAGACGTGTATAAGGTAGTTCAGAAGGATAAAGCTGTATCATTTATGTTCTCTGACTCAGAAACACAAGAGCACTTACTGTGAAACAAAATGTTTTCATACCAAACTCAATTTAAGAGAGCCTTATTTAGGGTTAGCCTATATTACCTATATGGTCAAGCACACAGATCGCTTAGTGGACGTTTGACGTTTTGAACACGTTTAACATGGCGCGCTTTACCTTGAATATGATCTACCCGTGCCTGCAGCATAAAGGTAAGTGGATTTTTTTTAATATGTAAAGTGTATGTGAGGTATTGGAAGTGTTTTGTAAGCAGCTGTATCTTCTTTTGTTTAAGGAAGTTGTCCAGTGAGACAGGAGCCAAGGGGTGGGGCTCCTTGGTAACTGCTGGCTCAGAGGTTTTGTTTTTTGAGCTTTTTTCCTCTGCTCTCAGAGGGCAGTGATTGTTTTCATGCCTATACAAAGGTTGCCCCATGAAGAGCCAGAGGACTCTGTGGGCCCTGTTGAAGATGTGAGTGTGATGCTCTTATGGGCATTGCTTGAGAAACCCTCTTGAGAGGAAGTCCTCGGGAGTAACAGCCTGCCTGATCTGAACCTGTTTTTTTTTGCCACTCATTCTCTATAATGAACACCATGTTTCTGTACAGCCACAGTATGAGGTGTAGCTGTCTGGTATTAGACATAAAAACAAAGATTGATGATCAACTTCAACAGCTGAGTTCTAACAATCGTAATGCAACAGCACGTCTCGCTCAAACTGCTCTCGGCCGTCCATTGGGATGTTGTCAGCTGGTGGACGGAGCACTTTGACTTGATCCAGTGGATAATGTATTTTTAGGGACACTGGGAAAGGATGCGTACTCCACAGTACAGCTCAACCTCCTCAGTAAAGAAAGGAGAGTGTGAGCGTCATGAACAGTGCGTATGAAGGTACTCTAATAGAATCCATTGAAGATTACCCATACATTTAAATTATAACTTAAGTTTTTATTAACTTTTAACAGTTTTTAAAACAATGCAGCACATCTTATAACAAAGTACAGAGCACTTAGGCAGAGCATGCAAGTCATCTCCTAGCATGAGATAACAAAATAATGCCGCAGACATAAGAAGGTACAGCCACCAACATGAGTCCATTCTTTGACCTTAGTTTAACATGTTGCCAAAACAGATCCCATCTCTTCGTCATCGTTCCACCAACATTCATTTTTCCCAACATGTTTTCATATGAAGAGATCTTAAAACATTTCGTCAGTCCATTCCTTCACAGTGGGGCGCTTGGGGTCCTTCCAATTTCGCAGTATAATTCCCGCGGCTGTGATATCGTTTAACTTCTTTTTGATCAACATAAGTGTCTGTGACTGTGTCTTCTGTGGTGCTTTGTGGGGTTACATTGATGATATTGGGTGCCAAGGCCCTTGTCTTTTTGTTGGTTGTATTTCTAGTTGCAGTTTGGGTATGGAGAGAACCAGTTTTGGTGATTCAAGAATACATCTGTTTTCACATTTTCTGCTGATGTAATTTATGTCCATTAGACCAGTGGTTCCCAAAGTGGGGGTCGGGTACCCCTGGGTTACCCATTATTGTGAAATTAACTTACAAACATGTTGTTCAATTAGTTTAAGGCTGCTTATTTGTTGTTCTAATGTCAGTGTTTGGATCGGCCCATTAGTGCGTGCTGCTGTGTGCACCGTTATGCTTTAACCACTTCCATGGACAGAGGGGGGTCCCCGGTCTCTCGCATCGTTATTTTGGGGGTCGCGGGATGGAAAGTTTGGGAACCTCTGCATTAGACTGTGACTGTGCACAAAGTACAATTTTGGCAATTAAACAAAAACTGATGCATTTTCAAGAGTTTTCAGCCAAATTGTGATGAGCTGATAAAGTTAGTGAAGCGTTTTCCATTCCACACAGCCGTTAGTTTTTATGTGTGTTGCAGATTTTCTCTTCCAGCAGATCTGAATTTGTTGTGTGGGGATGCACCTGCACGGGGGCTTACGGTAAACGGCCGTATGACGGACTGTTCATCGCGCATGCTTATGAGGTGATATAAGGCCCCCCCGAGGTTAACGTCCTCCCACACTTAAGATAAGAACGATAAAATCCCAACACAGTGATTTATCGCAGTCTGGTCCCCTGCTCTTCTCCCTCTACCCTTTAGGCTCCACAGTCTGCTAATCTATGCTTTAGTTTGACTATTACATCTTTCCATTAGCTGTTCTTCATACTTTATCAATTTAGTGTTTGCACTGAAGGGAGCGACGTGCGATGTGTTGAAAGGCAGCGTGTTGGAGATTTTAGTGAAGCGTCATTCTGATCCATCATGCTTGACAGACTGGATGCCTCGGGCTGTCATTTGTCTCTTCTACCTCTGACAGAGGATGAGAGATGAGAGGAAGTGCTCCTCAGCACCTTTCACTAAATGCCAAGCTGAACATTTCCTCAATTTGACTCAGTCTGTCACACAAACCCCCCCTACCCCCCCCCCCCCCTCCCTTTTTACCTTCTGCATGATCCTTCTTTTGCTCTATATCATCACTTCCTGTCTTGTTTAAATCTGTGTCAATTTAAAGTGGACCAATATATATATATTTTTAACTTTTATTCACCAAAACGTGCATACACACACTCACAGATTAAAAAAAACAAACAAACAAACAAACAAACGGAAAAGGGTCAGTAAATAAAATGAATGAATTAGAAAGAGGGACAAAATAAGTAAATGAGTAAACAGGACAAAAATAACAACATGGTGGACAGTATAGTAACACATTCTGTAAAATAAAACTGGTGGGATAGGTTGTACACATGGTGACGATTTTTGGTGTTTTTGTTTTGTTTTTCACTTTGTATGGGTGCTAACATGATGATTGCCAAATACAGACTTGTTTGTAAATTATAGTAAAATTGTCGCTCTGATTTCCTCTCTCCTCCTCGTTTTACCTGCCCGGTGCTGCTGTGGCATCAGAATGGTGGTGAGAGCTGTGGAGTAGATTTTGTTGAATTCTGTGAGTTTGGTTTTTGATCGTTGTTCCAATATTGGGCCGATATTTTGTCTGACATGCTTTTTAAATCGTATCATTTTGGAAGTGTTCTGGAGTTTTTTGGCACGTGTGTGTGTTTGATGTGATCACTCAGATGCAATTAGAGGCTTTTATTACACGTTCTTAATCAAACGTATAGATGTTAGTAAATATTAAAGGACAAAAGGTAGAGCTATGTAATTAAATTCTGGCGGTGCTGACACAGCGATTAGCTAAAACCCATGTCTGATAAAGGCCACACACACACACACACACACACACACACACACACACACACACAGACTCATAGATTACTGAGGCACACCCTTAAGCTGAGCATTTGCTCTTATTTAAATCTGGGTTTGATAAGTGTATCCCACTCCTCACTCCGTCTGCCCCCCCCCCCCCCCCCCCACATTAAGGGCTTAATAAAACAGTGATATTATTTCAGTTATTGGTTGCAGGGATATGAAGATGGTTATCGCTTTAATTGCTTGCGTACGCTAGCGGGATCCGTGGAGATTGTTCAGGGATGCAAACACAAGCAGAATGTTGACTCCAAAAAAAACAAAAAAAACAATCACAAAGCCCCCCCTGTGTGTGTTCTTGTGCAAATAACCCAGCCTCTCATTTAAAACACAGGTTTGATTTATAGGAGCACAGGTGGAGTGATATACAGCTGTGCTACACGAGGACACACACACACACACACACACACACACACACACACACACACACATACACACACACACATGTATTCACAATATAGAGACTGCTGGAACACCTGGAGCTACATGTGCTCCTAAATCTTTAATTTAATTGTTGTAGTAAAGGCGAGGAAATGTCATGTGAGGCCATATAAGCTCTGTACTCGAGTCGTCCAATCATCTCGTCTCATGACTTCCTCCCCTCATTAATTGCGCTCCACGCTCTTTTTATTTTATCAGCGGTTAACTCTCACCACTCCACTTTTTTTTTATCTTATCTTATATTTCGCTCGCATATTACCCAAATATTTTTTGCATTCTTTGTGTTGTGGCTTCTACTTAAGGCAAAGAAAACTTCTCCATTAGCGGGGAGGCACAGCCCACTCTGCTATTGATGTGCAGAGCTGATTCCAATTTTTTTTTGCTGAGTTGAGAAAGGCATCTATAAAAGAGCCATGACATTTTAATCAGCCAAACTATCTCTCACTAACATCATGTTCCCCTCCCCCGGCAGCCCTTGATCTACTTATCAGTAGATTGTGCGACCGGGGCCCTGTGACTCCTGTTTTTCTTTTAATTCGGCGTGTTCAGAGTGGGAGTTTTCCCTGTGTCCCCCCTTTGCATGTGGTATCAGAGTTGATCTGATCTGAAGCCTATAAAGTGGTGTGTAGATGTGAGCGGAGACTAAGAGACGAGCGAGAGAGGCGTGAAACGGCGGTTATCACAAGTTCTGTTTAGTGCTCAAAATGGAAATGACTCAGATTTCGGGTTGATTTAATCGATCAACCCGAAATAAAGGGGTTTCAGGCCTTTGACAGGCATGTAAATGCAGCAAAAGTTGTTAGACAGTAAACTTAAACAGCGCTGAGTGAATTATTGTGACTGCTGCGGTTATTGCTTGTGCTGTAACCTTTGTAAAGTTGTCACCGTCCTGTAACGTTGACCCGGTGACATTTTGTTGACTGACTGATTGCTCCCTCAAGATCAGGGTACCCTCAGGCTCTGAGCAGCTGTGCTCCGCTTATACTCATCTAATCTATACCTTTAACTATAGGGCGCAGACAGCGCTGAGCTGCATGGAGATCAGTGTTGTACCTCATCATCATCCGCTGTAATGGATAAGAAAGAGGGAGGTGTTTGTGGGCACGGGCCTAAGAGGCTCTGCTGTTCCAATCAGACACCTCGGTTCCCTCAGGGTCCGGTTCCATCAGCGTTCCCCGCCTAGTCCCGTGCTTCTTAGAGGTTTTAAGCGTGATTATTTTACCCAGGATCCTGCCTCGGGCACCAGGCCACCTTTTTACATATGCACAGGCTGAACTTTTGACCAGGCGCCAGCAGTCAGGGCCGGAGTAGAGAGAAATGGTTTGCCTGGTTTCTTCTCTGCTGAGCCTTACTCACCGCCAACCAGGAGCTCTCTCTCTCTCTCTCTCTCTCTCTCTCTCCTGCAACTCCGGGCTTAAACCCCCCAGAGACGGGTTCTCCAGCATTACCATGAAACAGCGGTATACAGTGAGGTCGGTGCTGTATTCAAGATTCAAAGATTCAAAAAACTTTATTGTCTATCACATTGTGACAGAAAATTACCTCAACATGAAAACTGTTACGCCTTTCATATCAGTTTAGTTCATGTGCAAAAAGAAGGTGAGGTGTTGAAACAAAAACAAACGTTACTTCAGATTCAGTCTCTCAGGCGTCTTCCTCGTGGCGTCTCTTTCTCTCAAAACCAATCTCCCCCGGTTCCTCCGCGGGTGCTGCTAATGAAGGTTACAGAGACAGAGCCACCACACCCCCCCTCAGGTGTGTCATCAGTACTGACCCTGCTTCTCCTCCTACCAACCACACCTACCGCTAAAGACCCTGAAGTGAATCCTCCTAACGCGTTATCAGAACATCCCTCCCCCATAAAATAAAAAAACACTACTAAATTGTGACACCAACCATTTTTTTTTTCACAACAGTTCCTTTACCTTTCAGGAGGTTACGCTCTCACACACATATATACACTTCCTTTCCTTTAAAAAAACCAAATACCTCTGCTATTATAACAGAAACATCAGTTTACCTCATCTTCCTCTTAGGAAGGAAATCACTGCACTAGTGTACAAACTGAACTGGCAACTGACCGGACAAATGCTCCCGTGGGCTCTCCTACTGGCATGCGAGACAGAGCATCAGCCGAGATGTTGTCTTTACCCGCCACATGCCGTGCAGCCAAACTGTAAGGCTGCAAAACTAGCGCCCACCTGAGCCCTCTCTGATTCGCTGTTTTGAACTTTGCTGGAAAAGACAGAGGAGTTTTGTTGCGTGTTTTAATGATATGTGTGCGAGCACTGATTCCACTTTTTACCTCGCTGTTTCTTTATCAGTTTCTCTCTCCTGCAGACAGACATGAGGTCAGGTACTTGATCCGCTATCTGGTGTAGCACACAGACGCAGTGGCTCTGCTTGCACAGCCAGGCTACCTGTCTGTGTGTGTGTGTGTGTGTGTGTGTGTGTGTGTGTGTGTGTGTGTGTGTGTGTGTGTGTGTGTGTGTGTGTGTGTGTGTGTGTGTGTGTGTGTGTGTGTGTGTGTGTGTGTGTGTGTGTGTGTGTGTGTGTGTGTGTGTGTGTGTGTGTGTGTGTGTGTGTGTGTGTGTGTGTGTGTGTGTGTGTGCGATGCTCAACCATGTGGAAAGAAAGAGGAGCAGAGGTCCCCAATCTACCCGCTAGCCCCCCTCCTCCTCCTGCTCCTCTGTGGGGTTAGATGAGCTGTAGGCCCCTTGTAATAGAGTCCTCTTGGATGATTAGGAGCTACACAGGAGGGGGGGGGGAGGGGGGGTCAGCTCCAGCCTGACTGGAGACACTCGTGTTAGGTTCTCCTCGGCGGTGGAGACAGAATATTACACATTATGCTAACTGGTGTGAGGGTCACAAACTCTGATGATGCTCGGGATTCCTTTTAAAGGCGATGTTTTAGATTCACTTTTGAAGGAATAAAATACAATACATGTGACATTCCTGCCTGACATTCCCCCACTGTGCTGCTGCTGCACCACATAACGAGTGAGAGAGGGGACGATAGAGAGACATCGAGGAGGAGAGAGAGAGAGAGAGACATAAGGGGAGAGTAAGATGTGTTGGTGTGGGGATGGATAAAAGCACACAATCCCATTTGGCTGTATTGACATGTGTGTTCCTGCCCAATCCTGTTACTGGGATTATTGTCCACGGAGATACCATTTCATTAAAGAAAAACACAAAACACACACACACACACACACACACACACACACACACACACACACACACACACAGGCACGCAGTGAGTGAGCGAACGGAGATGGCCTGAGGCCTGGTTACGTGCTCCATTGCACAGGGAAACTGTGTAAATGGTTTATTGTGGATGAGTTGATGTGATGGAGACCGTGTCTGGATCAATAAAGAACCAATCAAATGCTGACAGTTCGCTACTGTATGCAGTCAGTCATTCACCCCCCGTGCCCGAGTACAGTTACACAACACGAGTGTGAAGGAGGCATGGACAACATCTGTGTCGAGAGCATGAGAAGAAGTTGAAGAAAAGGTTTTTTTTCAGATGCATTTTCTGGACCTTCTTCATGCTTCTTAAACGACTTTTTTTTTTTTGATATTGTTGCTTTTCAAAATGATTTTTTTTTCAGTGTCTGTTTTGCCTCCACCTCTTTATGTCCCCTTTGATAGACGTTTTTTATTTTAGATTTTATCATAGATTTCTATTTATTTACCATTACAAAGATCATTTAACAGCCTTTGTGCTCTGACATTCACAGCAGTAACAATATGAATACATAGAATAAATTACAAATTAAATTAAGTCAGGAACAGAAAGGAAAAAAAACAAACAAACAAACCCCCCAAACAAACCCTAGATCGTTCTTGTTTCTGAAGAAAAGTCTCTTTACAGCCTCAACCACATTTCTCCACGCTCCTCCAGACACCTCAGGGAGGCCATTAGGACATCTCCACAGCCTGCCGCGTCTGAGTCTGAGTTAGGCTAAATTACCCCAGAGCCACAGGTCAGGAGCCAGCTAGACCCCCCAACTGCCAAGGGACTCTGTCTCTAATAGAAGGGATCAGAACAGGCCAAAGAGGCAGAAACTGACCTGGCCAAAGAGACATCCTCACTCATTTAACTCCTCCTCCTTCCACCTCCTCGCCACACTCAAACCTGCGTCTCTGTTTTACCTTCAGCAACAGAGCTTTTCTCCTGCGACCCTCAGAGAGAGGAGAAAGATGTTACCCCTCACCCCTTTTCCTCACCCATCCACTCCCACACTGCTCTCCATGCCACTGACCCTGCACACTCACAAACACACACACACACACACCGCTTCCCCCCCCTCTCTTTGTTGTGACATGGAGCTGATGGACTATTTTTCAAATTGATTTCAAAAATGTACATAAGCAGCCGATCCCCTAGCCCAGATTACCTATTGATTTTTAATATGAAAAGCTCATTATATAAGCAGGAACTGCAACACAAAAAGCTAGCCAACCTTTGCATAAATCCTTTAATTGAATTTCCAGAGCCCGTGGTTCTACATTTTTTAATTAAATCCATTTCTTTTTTTTTTAAGGGTTGCTGTGTAATTTGCATGCTGTGAAGTGGGTGCTGTCCCAGATAAAGTGCCATTGATCCTTATTAAGGCTCACCTCTGGGCTCGCTGAAAACCAACCGCAGAAATTAAATGTGCTCATGGTGCATACACTTATTGCCCGCATGATAGGATTAGAGGCAGAGGGAGAGAGAGGGAGAGAGGGAGGGAGATAGAGATGGAGAGAGAAGGAGTGATGGGGTAAGAGGTGGGGAGAGAAAGAGGGGGGGGAGTATTATTAATAGTTGTTCATATTAATGTAATATTTCACCTTTCCTCCTCTGGGGTGAGATTGTGAGGAGCTTGTTTATAAATGCAGCTTGCACTCTGTATTATTGGGGTTTCTCATCAAACACAATGTGCTCTGTTTGTCTGTTGTGGGTTTCTCTGTTTGAAAAGAATATAATATATTTTCTTTAAAGGGACACTTCACCCGTTGAAACATGAATCTGTATTGACATTGAGTCATATATGTAGAAATGTGAAATACATTTTGAAGTTGGTGCCTTCTTGACCGTGAAAAGGCAGAAAGTGTCTTTTTGGCTCATGTGGATGAAATACACCAAATCCCAGAATGCACAGCACCGCAGGACACTCCCACTAAGGTCCTCTATTTACAGACATGTTTACTTCAACACATACGTCCGTTTACACAACTGATTCAGAGATTTCTTCCAGAATTGGTATCTTGTAAATTCCTGTCAGAAAACAGACTCTATGTCTGTGTCCATAGACAAACAGTGAGAGCACCGACACTACCAGTCCGCCCCAGCTCGAGCCGGCCCGGGCTCCTTGTCCTCACCGCCGCCGACAGGCTGCTGAGCTGGCAGCGGCGGCCAGCAATATAGCCCCGAGACGGTTGCTGCCAACAGGCCGGTGTTGTTTCTCCCCGCTCACCGCAACAGCTTCCAGTGACGCAAAAATCATCATTCTGCGTCACTTGAAGCTTCTTTACAGACTCAGAAATACAAAGATTTCTCATCTCAGGGGAAAATGAGGGCGGGATGCACGACCATTCAAAAACACTACCAGGTTTCTAATGATACAAAGATTAATGCAGATGGTGAAGTATCCCTTTAAGAAAACCTGGACTTCTTCAAATTTTGCTCCAAATGATGAAAAACGCTCCTGATCATATGATCCTGTGTGAATGATGTCATTGTTCACGTCTGTCATTAGTCTTCAGGATGATTTTTAGCAGATTGGGCCCTGGAATAATTGATTTACCTTACCGTGTATGTGTGTGTGTGTGTGTGTGTGTGTGTGTGTGTGTGTGTGTGAGAGTGTGTGTGTGTGTGTGAGTGTGTGTGTGTGTGTGTGTGTGTGTGTGTGTGTGTGTGTGTGTGTGTGTGTGTGTGTGTGGAGCAGTGTGCTCTGTGCTCTGCAGGTAAAGCAGCTCTCTTCTTCATGCTCTTCCTGTGTGGCTGTATGCAGACGGCGGAGTAAATCAATAGGGATTAACCTTTGACCGCAGCCACATACTTATAGGCCGCTCCTCGCTGCTCACACATCTCTCATCAGTTTCACTTAAACACTGCACCTCACTCAATAAGGCACCACACGCTCATTCATTTCAAAGATGGAGAGGCCCCCATCACAGACTTCTCTCTCACACACACACACACACACACACACACACACACACACACACACACACACACACACACACACACACACACAAACTAACACCTGCACACACACATACATGCTCACTTTCATGTTTATCTACACAACACACTGAGTAAAAAATAAGTTAAACTATCAGAAAGCATAAATAAAGACGACATGAGCCACCACCAGATTTTAAAACAACAAATCCACATTTTCCATGTTTGTCGTCATCAAAAACTATTTAAACCAGACCAAAACAATGTCTCCTTATGTTGACCCATCATTAAATTCTTACATTAATAGCACTGAATCATAGAGAGAAATAAGAAAACTGCCTCATACTCATACTTTAGGTACTTGAACCAGTGAATTTGGCCGGTCGTGCTTAAAGATACTAAAACCATTTTTTTTTCATCATCAATATTTTTACTGATTCATTCTGAATCAACCAAAACATGACTGACTTATTGTGTCACCTCTAAATAAGATGAACTAAAATAAAATGAGAAAACAACGAGACGCAGTAAAGATCATTATATTTAAACAATGGCCTCACATAGATTCTAGTTTGACCGGGTACTTAGAGAAAATGCTCTGTGGAGTTTCTGCTCCTGTCGAGACTCTTCGGAGTGTTCAGCAGAGAATTTCTCACTGGCTCAAAAAATCATGAGATGAAGAATATCTTCATTTTTATTTAAGGGATTTTTCATGACGATATTGGGAAAATAATTAAGCATTTTATCTAATTCAGACACACACACACACACACACACACACACACACACACACACACACACACACACACACACACACACACACACACACACACACACACACCCTTTCTATCCTTTTCTCTCTTCCTCTCAAAATATTGACATCTGCTGACTGATTGTTCTGATGTCTTTCTATCCTTTGTGTACATGTCCATGTGTGATGCACACGCATGCATGTTTGTGTGTGTGTGTGTGTGTGTGTGTGTGTGTGTGTGTGTGTGTGTTGAGTGGTGCAGTGTCAGCATCATGTGCTGCAAGTATTGACCCAGGTCTGTCCTCTGCTCTGACTGGCTCTTGTCCCTAACTTGTCAGCCCTCTGTCTCTGTCTCTCTCTCCCTCTCTCCCTCTCTCTCTCTCTCTCTCTCACTCTCTCTCGCTCTCTCTCTCTCCCCCTCTCTTTCTCTAACTCTCTCTCTGTCTCTTGCCTGCTCTCTCTCCCTCTCTCCCTCTCTCCCTCTCTCTCTTTCTCTCTCTCGCTCTCTCTCTCTTGCTCTCTTTCTCTCTCTCACTCTCTCTCTCTCTCTCTCTTGCTCTCTTTCTCTCTCTCACTAACTCTCTCTCTCTCTCTCTCTCTCTCTCCCTCTCTCTCTCTCTCTCTCCCAGTTGACATCATCTTGAGTTGATCAGTGTTTTATTTTCCATTTTAATTTAATAACATCTTAAAACATAATAATATTAATTTCTTTGTTTCTGCTGGCTGTAGTTTGTTTTGTGTTTCTTCTATTTGAACATCGTCCTCCATCGTACGCTGCATTAAAACACACCGTGTGAGAGATGTGAGTGACCTCAGTAATGGGTCCGACTAGTTGCTGTGAGCTTAGCAATGCTTTTAGCCCGCAAACAGGTTCACATAATGCTCATGACTGAGTGGTAGTGGAAGGTCAAACCACACACCGATGTGGGTGTCTTATCTCCGGGCACAACCTTGATTATGAAAAATGTGTCTCTACTTCGTCTGATTGCATGGACACACTATGAGTCATGTCCTGTTTTGTATCTTTTTTTAAATCTCTCCAATGCACTCCCTCTCTTCTGTAGCTGACTCTTTTTGCTCTTCTTTTGTGAGTCCATCTCGATGAGGTGTGTGTGTGTGTGTGTGTGTGTGTGGGGGGGGGGGGGTGGGGGGGGGCAGCCGGCAGCCGGCCACAAACAAAGGCCTCTGATTTCCCTCATTTCATTTCATAATCCAATCAATCAGACCCAAACAGCTCGCTTCCTTTTCTGTCCTCCCCTAACCAACCGAGCATACATATTTACACACACAGGCATACATTGAGCCTCCTAAATGCATGTGATGCAGCTCTTTGCAGCAGCGGGGACCCGACCCCCCCCCTCCCCCCTGGGGTTAGACCACTCTATGTGTTATTGATTGCATTGCTGTTGCATGTTGTGCTCAATCATGTGTTCCATGCGTCTAAAGTTGTCCTCTCCCACCTGGCCCATTAGATTAGACTAATGCATTCAACCATTGATTAGTCATTACACTCAGACCTGATCAACCAATCGCCTGCCTGCTCTGACTCCACTTGACCTGTGAACTCCTGGCACTCGTGTCATCTTGCCATCTCTGACATGTTAAACATGCACACACACACACACACACACAGACCGCTCAAAGCTCGGTCTGATGATGTCGGGGTTACAGAAGGTGCAGGTGCACCTGTATGATATTCAATACCGATAGCATTCCCACGCAGTTACCTAATCACATGCAACAGAGAGCTATAGATTATATCATGGAGCATGCGACTGTTGAACTTGTCATTGATCTTGATATTTACCATGAATGAGTTTGTTGATTGGCACGCATGAGAGCTCTCTGTAGAAGTCAGAGTGAAACCATGATGTATGAAATGTTAGCGCTCTTTAGCTCGTACCTTCACATCAGCTGTGTCCTGCATTGTTGTGTTAGCATGCTAATGTTAGCGCTCCTTAGTTAGCTCGGACACAGAATGAGCGTGATCTAAAAACTCTTACTAACATCCAAATAATCAGTGAGTATGTTCTTCTTCTTCTCTCTAGTTCTTGACTAAAACAGCTTTTATACACAAGGGGAGGAGCCGGCCGTCCCGTCCATGTAAACACGGCTCTGACAACAACACAGCCAGCGGGACTCGAGCTTTCTCAAGCTGCATGCTCCTCCCTGTTAACATAAACCTTTAGATCCATTTACACAGTTACTGTGGTTGCATACACATTTTTCTGAACTTGTGTTTTCTATTTTAGCACTTCAATTCAGAAGGAAATATTTGGCTTTTTTTTTAACCTCTACTATTTAAAAAAAAAGTTGATTCTGTGATTAAACAGCTTCCGGTAAATGTCGACAGATCAAGATTTTCAAGACAAAAAAAGTTGAATTGTAATACATGAAATGAGTTATCGGTACATATTAATGGATTAGAAGAGTAATTGAGGGCTTTTAAAATATTTGTTGTTTGTTTAAGATATCTTGTGGGCCTCTTTGCCTTTAGAATAGAAGAGATGTTTATTGCCATTTGCACAGGTACAGGACAGTACAGGTACATTGGAATTCTTGTGCGTTTCTCCCAGAATCAGCTTCTACAAAAAAGTTAAAATTATATATAAAATAGAATAGCATTATAATAAAATTGGATAGGACAGCTGAAGCGAGACAGGAAATGTTGGGAGGAGAGAGAGGGGGGGGGGTCGACATGCAGATTTGAACCCGAGCAGAGATGAGCAGAATTCTGTCTGTCTGGTGAACTCACTTCTTCTCTCCATTCTTCACATCCTCGGCTGCTTTTTTCTACATTTTGTAGTGAAAATGTTATGTGCAACATTTCTGCACTTTCCCTTTAAGAGTGGCCTGAAAGTTACAATCACATAATAATATCTAACACAAAGCATGCCGCACAAGGCTGCAGGAAAAAAGGGAATATATACATTTTCACAGCTGTGTATTCCAAGGACCTTAATATTAAGTGTTACCCAGCTTCCTTCCTTCTCCACCCCTTCCCCCTCTCTCCGGTATGAGCAGACCCCACTCTCTCCAGATGTGCTCTCAGTACACTCAAACAAGAAATGATGGGATTAATATACTATCTTTATTCAAGAGCTATTCATAGAACGGGTTTTTAAGTTTTGAGAGCAATACTTACATTCAGATGTTTTCATTCTTTCTCTGTCTTTGTACTCAAATAGTTGCTGCTTGTGCTTAAATTTTCTCTGTTTTTGCTTGAAATGTTTGCCTGCTCTCAGTTTCAGCAGCTGTGGTCTGAAGTGAGAGGAGAAGGGTTTGAGCACGAGCGCGGGAATCTGAGAGCAAGGAAACATTTTCGAGCAAAAACAGAGAAAATTTAAGCACAAGCAGCAACTATTTGAGTACAAAGAGACAAAGAATGAAAACATCTGAATGTAAAATCAATAAGTATTCCTCTCAAAACTTAAAAACCCATTCTTGAGAAAAAAAAAAACATGCTCTTGAATAAAGATAGTATATTAATCCCTCCCCTCTCCTCTCTGCCAGCTGAGCGTCCAATGTCCAAACTCTCACCTTGACAGTTGTTCTTTAACAAATAATGAATTCTACTTGACTGCTCTCTTCAGTAGAGAGTATAAGTCTGTAAAACATGGCTTGTTTATGGCCAGATCCATTGATGTGTGTTAGTGTGTGTGTGTGTGTGTGTGTGTGTGTAGCACAGATCTGAGTGATTGGGGATAGATCGCCTCTTTGGATATGAGCTGGCTACTCCGTGGCTCTGCATTAAATTTGTATTGAATAGGAAATTAATGATTGGATAATTCTATTGATGTTTTCTGGTATTGAACATATAAACAAAATGTTCTTTTGAAGCATTGTGTGAGTGTTGCACCCTGGGGGGAAGGGAGGGAGCAGTCCCAGTTGTGCTTAAGAAAGAATAAGTCCATGTTAAGTCCATAGCGTATTGGAAAAGAGAGCGGATGGGATCGATGGCGACTTGCTTGCTCGAGACACACTTTAATTGTATTATTTTTCTTTCAGATTTCTGCGCTGCCACATCCATCTCCGCTCGGCAATGACAGATTTGATATGTATTGCCGACATTGTCAGGGAAGACAGATTTGAATGTATTGAACAGTTTTCAAAAAGGGATTTGTTCTTTGCTTTTATCAGGAAACACACACACACACACACACACACACACACACACACACACACACACCAGAGGAGGCTGTAGTTATACTGTCAGCTGTGACAAAAGGAACATTTTTTTATTCATTTCACTTCTTGTACATGTTCTCTGATGCCTTCTTGTGTACGTTTAAATCAATGCTATATACCACTTTCTGCTCTGAAGTCCTCAGTTTCAAACACTTACAACTTTCTCAAAGTGGAGACGGACCGTTTCTTTTTTTTACTGAGAGTCGAGATCAAAGAGGCGAGAGACGGCCAGACTCGAGAGTGGAGAAAAACTTGTTTAATTAAAAAAGAAGCGATGAAGTGGGGATGGAAGGGATGGGTCTTTGATGCGTCTTCCTGATGCTCTGTACTGTATACGTTATGCAGATTATTACTCTTGATTTTTTGTCTAAGAGGTTCCAGCGGAGGGGGGTGGGGACAGGAGGAGGTGAGGGAAGGAGAGAAGGAAGGATTGAGCTTGATGAAGTTTCTGATTATCCCACCTCCTCTTGGCACGGGGAAGAATTACTGAATGCCATTTGGGTCAGTGCTCTTTATGGAACTACATTTATGAAATACATCTCTCCCCCCCCTCTCTTTCCTCCTCTCTTTCTGCCCCTGTATCTCTCCCCTTTTTTTTTTCTTTCTCCCCCTCCCCTCTCCTCTAATTGGAGATGCAGTAAAGGTGTGCGGGGTCAGTGGTTCTTCAAGGTGAGGCCGCGCGCGCGTGTGTGTGTGTGGCTCACTCTAATGTTCCCTGCCGCTTCAATCTCACATTATCTGCCTTTGCTCACTAAAAACCACAGGCCTAAAAAACCCATGCACGACGCTCGGCGATTTCGCGACACGTTTTCTGTCTGTAAAATACGACTCCATCACTTCTGCGCTTCCTGACTTCCTTTCACAACTCTGCTGCTCGGGCGTCTTTGTGCAAAGCCCTGTAAAAAGCCAGAGGGCACGCTGTGGGTGAATGAGAGGCAGAGCTCTGCCAACACAACCAGCGGGAGAGGCCCTGACGAGAGTGCCAGGGCCTGAGAAAGAGAGGGAGAGAGAGAGAGAGAGAGAGAGAGAGAGAGAGAGAGAGAGAAGGAAACGAGGATGTGAAGCTGGAAGGAGAAGATTTTGGAGAGTGC
This sequence comes from Labrus mixtus, assembly GCF_963584025.1. Classification (NCBI taxonomy): domain Eukaryota; kingdom Metazoa; phylum Chordata; class Actinopteri; order Labriformes; family Labridae; genus Labrus; species Labrus mixtus. Next base: position 2,003,384 of record NC_083615.1, on the reverse strand, counting down.
TGATGGAAAGGCAAAAGAGGAAGAAACTAAACAGAACCAAAAATTAGATTTTTCTCTTTTCTCTTTTTTTTCTCCACCATTTCTCCTCCGGTTTTTTTTTGTGGTTAAGCTCCAGAGTCACAAGTTCACATGCTCTTTGTCTGAAAGGAGCACTTACTCAGTACCATTTAAAGCCAGTAGGGGTCATTGTAGTTCAACTGACTGAGCAAGAGTGAGCTGATCGTTGAATGTGGGGATGGACAGCTGCGGTTCATTTGCTCTCGACTCAAAACTCTTTTATCACCGGCTTTCTGAATGCATGAAATAAAAAAACTGCATTTATTGAAACAGGCACATTTCCTCTTTCCTCTTTTTTTCATCGTGGTGAACTTTTTGGTAAAAGTCAGGGGCGTTTAAAGCAGGCGTCCTCTGCCCGAGGCCTCAGGTTTCTTTTCTAGAGGCTCTTTTTGATTGAAATCCTCATCAGTGCATGTTAATTTAAAATGTGCTCCGGAGTAAGATCAGGTTTTACAAAACACACCACCCTCTCAGCTTCATCCGCCACTTGAGCGAAAAATGTTTCAGCACTCGCGACGGTAATTTAATGTTCAGGGTGATGAAGGCTTTTGCAAAAAGTCTCTGCCTCTAGGTTTTTGTTTGAGACGCCATTGTTAAGGAAATAACTACACAGTCTGTTCTCGTTCAAAGGCTTTCCTCTTTCACAGGGGGCAAATGTGAATGTGTTTGTGCTCGACATAAATGTAACACCTCTCACTTGGATCTTGCCAAAAATGTTGCAAACACTCAAAGAAAAACACATTTCTTCTTGTTTTTCTTTAGAATTGTAATGTGCAGTTTGCATATTGTTGACTCTCAACTCTTCACTCACTTCAAGTCTTCTTCTCCACCGTTAATTTGTGTACGCAAATTAAGCATGCCACGGCCGCCATTGACCTCCAGCAGATGAATATTAGATGAAGCAGCAGCCAATATGTGAATAGCTGAGTTCAAGACGGCAAACGATTTTAATGGCAGCGAGCAGCCATTAACAGTATATCTGAAAATAGACAGAGGATTTTCCATAGATCATTAATGACGGGAAATCTATCCCTCTCTCCCTGCCTCCATCCCTCTGCATATATATCTTCTGTCCTTTCTTTCTATTTTTCTACCCCACCGTGTATTTCACCCATGTCATTTTTTTATTTGGTGGAAATATATATCACAGCTTCTGGTTCCCACACAGAGGCGGCTTCAACCAGAGCAAGAGGCCTTTCAGCGCTCACTATTTAACATGCAGCAGATATTTGAATAGAGCCCACTAATGTCTGTTTAGTATATAATCCACGTCCCCTCCTCCCATATTCCTTGTTATTCTAGTTTAGTGCTGTAATCAAGCAGGGCTTGCCAATAAAGTTTATTGTACGGAGCTAAGTGTCAATATCACACACACACCCAGGGCAAGAGAGGTCCCTTTAATTAGAATAGGGGAGCGGAGACTGTGTGTGTGTGCATGTGTGTGTGTGCATGTGTTTATATGTATGTTTGGATTGGATTTTAAATGCAGAGGCCGTAAACGCCGTTCAGTGTTAACCTTTGTCAAATCTGTCGGAATAAAAACAATGTGGTGGCTGATAAAAAGATGTATACATGTGAGCTCAAATGTTTCATGTTTCATGCTTTTTATGAACAAATCAATTGTAGCTTTACATGGCGATGGAGCATGGGTGTTTTTTTTGAATCTATGTCGGGTCTTACCAAACAATAATCCCCTCCTATATGAAGTATTGATCAGACCTGTTCCCTCTCTCTCTGTGTGTGGCTTTATTAAAGGTACAATTGTGGAGGTCGTTTATGATGATGGTGTGACCTGATGGGAGAAAAACTTTCATAACTACCGTGTGAAAAAAAAAAAAAGAAAAGATGAGCCT
>NC_083615.1:1981474-1996474 GCF_963584025.1 Labrus mixtus | reverse complement strand
TTCCTTCATATTATATCCTGCACATTTATTTTGAATTATTATAATTTTTTGGAAAGGGGGCAAAATTGAACCTAGTTCCATTACAGAGCATGAAACGTATCTGCTGCACAGACAGTTTGATTTGTCTCATTTTCAACTCTTGTTCCCCAGTTAGGCTTTTATGGAATACAGCATAATAAAAATAAAGTTCTGTTACATAAAACCACATAACACCACAGATATGAAGAAACGATTCTAAACACATATTCATGAATGACAATACATACAGTATACTTAAGGCGAGACACGGCAGTGCATAAACATCCATTTTTTATGCACTGGTCAATTTTGAGATTTTGGGCTAGTTCACTCCCTGAACATGTAAGATTTTTTAAGTCCATTGATAGTATTTTCTGATTTATGGAGTGATAAAAAGAGATATCCAAAAGCCCCTCTGTAAATACCTGTGTTTTTAATATGTCAGCAAAATGAAAAAAAGTAATCTTGATCCTGGGTTTATCCAATGTTCAGATTTCTCAACTGGAAATGTAAAATTAGCGCATATTTAATTAGATAATGCCTTATTTGCATATTTAAACATAACATTTCAGAAACTTGCAATATTAAAAATATTTTCCTTGATATAAGTAATAAACTGGAGAAGTTTCATGTTGATATCTGTAAGTTAATTCTTTTACCCTATTCACCTATAGTAGTGTCTGTACAGCTCTGGTTTGCTGTTAGCCGGCACTTCACCTTTGTTATTAAATGTTTTGTACGGGGGGATTTGTTTGATTTCAGACCTGACAGACCAAATGTCTAAATATAGATCTACAGTGTTGTGTGTTACAGTCGCTGTTCATTCTTCTTCTTGTCACTCTGTCTCCGTCCTGTCCACATATACAGTGATGTCTGGAAAAGGGTTCAGGCACTAAAATCCTTACGCTACACCACATTGGTAGATTTTTTTTATTTTTTATTAGTCAGTTTATTGAACATGTTAAGAAAATAAAAACACAACATAAAAAGGAAAAAAAAACAAACAAACTGGATCCTCAGGACAACAAATAAATAACTCAAATAATAAAGTTCATGTTCAAAAGGGATAGGAAGAAGTTCAAAACTTCTCTGGTCCTACCCCTTCTTATTTTTGTGCATTATTCACAGAAAAATCAAAATGTTTTCATCAATCAGTGGATGATGTTGGACTTGTTGGCCAAAACAAATGAAAGTTTAAGATTTAAAAACAAAATTTGAGAAACAATTAATGACGTAAAGCTCTTTTTTCTATTCATATTGAACTTTTTTTTTTTAAATGTACTGTAACTTTTTCGTCAACAAAACAAGATGTTTGAAGATCTGACATCTGAACACTGGAAAACATTTTAAGGGACATTTTAAAAATCATTTTTTCCTACATTTATACTTTTTAAATCAACGTCTAAAATCAGTTGCAGCCACCATGTTGGTTTTAGACCCCTGCTGTCCTTTCTACACCTGCTCTCCTCTCCCTGATCTCTCTGCCACGTCCAGCTGACTGTACAAGAATGAATCTTATCAACAAAGATTCACTGGTGTCTAAATACTAAACACAATCTCACCCCTCGAGTGTGTGTGACGTCATCTGACTGACCTGGATGTTTACTAAAAAACTGAACAAAGAGTTTCTTGTCCTTCTCACAGTTTCACTTTCTTTCCCTCCCTTCACACCTTCACTGTCTTTTCTCTCTCTATTGTACATTACTGTATGTGTGTGTGTGTGTGTGTGTGTGTGGATGCTTGTACAGTGGGTTTTGAAATCGTGTGTGTGTGTGTGTGTGTGTGTGTGTGTGCACGCTAATCTTTAGATGAGGGGCTGGTGGTTAAATCATGATGCATAGTCCAGGGCTGCTCTGGCCACTGTCATTAATCAGTACAGGGGCGGGGGGGACGTATCTGCTTTTTATCCATCTCTTAAATCAGTCACTGCAGCTATCGGCAGCCCTCCCTCCTCTCTACCCCTCCCTCTCCTCCCCCTCCCCCTCTCTCCCCCCCACAGGCCGCTGATTGAAGTGGCATTGTTTGGGAGACAAGCGGCGCTCAATCAATAGGCAGTCTCACTAAATTACCGTTTGCATGAAAAATGAAGGGGCCGCCCAACCTGACTACATTCAGCCGGGGATGTGCTGTGTGTGTGTGTGTGTGTGTGTGTGTGTGTGTGTGTGTGTGTGTGTGTGTGTGTGTGTGTGTGTGTGTGTGTGTGTGTGTGTGTGTGTGTGTGTGTGTGTGTGTGTGTGTGTGTGTGTGTGTGTGTGTGTGTGTGTGTGTGTGTGTGTGTGTGTGTGTGTGTGTGTGCGTGTGCGCAGATTGGTATGAGAGATACAAATGTGTGCATGGGGAAGAGAACTGTGTGTGTGTGTGTTTGTCAGGGGACAGAGAAGACAAAGTGGGCAGGTAATAGAGGCAGTGTGTGCGACTCTCTCTCTCTGCTACAGTGTAAAAAATCTTTGGCAGACCACCTACAGTACAGCTGCATAGAAAAGCAGGAAAACACAAGAGCTCATGTCTTCCCCTTGCTCGTGTATTGATCACGGCTCGTTAAGGAGTTCTGCTGTGACCCTCACCCTTCCCCTTCACCCTTCAACTTTACCTTTCACCCTCGGCTGACCTGATCAGTCTGCCGCTTCTTTTTTATCTCCGACCTCTTCTACATGAATCTGAGATGATGAACACATCTTTTTTGTATTTGTACACATGCAATGATCTACTGTAAAAAAAACACACACTTTCCTCGAGTGCAGCGAGTGTTTCTGTGTGTGTGTGTGTGTGTGTGTGTGTGTGTGTGTGTGTGTAAAGATCTAGACGACTGAGGTAGGCTGGAGTGAGGTCCCAGCCCCTCTGTCTGCTCGCGCTCTGCCCTGACCCCTGGCTATTAATCATCTGTAGATCTGTGTTTACCCTCAGTTCAGCTCTCCAGCACACAGGCACCTAGAGGGGCAATTAGAGAGGAACCAACCGCCCCAGCACAGAGGATTGCCCCCCCCCCTCTCTTCCAGTCACACACACACACACACACACACACACACATTCATCCACAGAGCAAGAAGCTATCTCTCACCCAGAGAGGCGACCATAATGTTTTTATTTACTCTAAAAGCATCCTGCTGTTAATACAAGTGGCACATCACTGTACTGCTTTTTATATTTGTATGGGAGAGAGTTTGTGTATGTCTTTGTTCAAGTCTGTCCTGTGTGTGTGTGTGTGTGTGTGTGTGTGTGTGTCTCCCACCCCCACAGGGCATACCAAACATGCATTAGTATAAGTTGCGCAGGCTGAGTCTCATCCAGTGTACATATGGTAATGGATGGTGTGTGTGGAACATGTCAGCCACCTCATCATGTAAAAAGCCTCGGTGTACAGGAGGGAGCAGAGAGAGAGGGCTGGCAGGTAGGCATTAGGCGATATAATGGGCTCTATTTTTACACCGTGGAACTCAGTTGAAGAGGCCGACGCTTATGAAGCTTTCAAAAAAAAGGCAGCAGACACGCAGGTGGGGGGGGTTATAAGTGGGTAAGTGAGAGAATAAAACTGCTTTTCAAAATCGCCTGACTGTTGGACCAGTTTGTCTGTGCCAGTGTGCCAAAGAGAATTGTGTGTGTGTGTGTGTGTGTGTGTGTGTGTGTGTGTATACTTGTCTCCGTGTTGTGCCAATATTGAACGGTATATTGGTTGTGATGTGTAATCTGTGTGTTTTTTTGATTGCTCAGAGGAGTGGAGAGAGAGAGAGAGGCTCTGTTCTTTAACCATCTCAGACAGTTTTGTGTTTTATTAAACTGTGACTTGATTATTTTAGTGTAAAATGATCCGTCCCTGTAGTACGAGTCAGTGTTGGTTTCTAAGTATAAGAAAGTAAAGTTGTTGTGTTAGTCGACACCGAGCCATTATTTCAGCAACCTACACAACCGGCTGCATTGTTCTTACATCATGGAGGTACTTTGGCTGCGACTGATAACCACTGTTTAGGAACATCCACAAAGAACTTCTCTCAAGTCATTTAGAACATTTGAATCACAAACAACATGAACTCTCCAGCAGTACTTAAATGAGTCAGAGCTACATTGAATAAAGCAAGTGTGTAACATTAACACTGGAGTTTCTCCATCATTACAACAGACACATCTGCTGTGGAGAGGCTGCAGGCCTTGCTGCAGCTAACACGAGCATAACTTGTTTGTAGGCACTTTGCTTCTTTTAGGTTAGCATTTTCTGGAGCAGAGATTTTCAAAAAGATCAGATTGATCTTAAGAGGTCTTCTTTTTTCTCTTAAAGGTCCCATATTCTTCTTTTTCTGGTTCTATATGCTCTTTAGTGTGTTTTCCAAGTGTCCTGTGCATGTTTAGGCACATCTATGTGCAAAAATTCAAAGTCTGCGGAAACACGGCTTCTCCTACGTCCTCCTGTTAGCTGTAGCATTAGCTGCATGTAACGCTCGGTTCTAGCCCCCCTCGATAAAATTTTGTCAGTCTGACGTCATTGTCAGTGTGAGATCACTGATCTAAGCCCATTGGCTCGTTGTGGCCCTGCAGCTCATGTTGAAATTTCCGAGAAGCGTGCTGAGCAACTGACCAATAACGACAGAGCGGATCGGCAGACCAATCAGAGCAGACTTGGCCCACGTGGGGTCTAACAGTGTGGGCTCAACAGAGTGCAGCTGACGGACTCAGAGCGGAGAAGGAGCAAGGAGGAGCAGTACATGAAAACAGACACTTTTTTCTGACTTTAGCTATTGTGAACGTACAAAAGTAGGTACATAGATTAAATATACGAACCCCAAAAAGGGCAGAATATGGGTTTCCTACATCTACACCCTGTTCTCTTTACATTAACGGCACAGAAGGAAAAAAATCAACTTATCAGGTAATTAAAACAACAAAAAAAGACTGAATCAAGCAGCTTTATTTTGAAAATCTGTGTTTTTCCAGGGCTTGTATTTCAGAAACAAGTGTGTCTCCATACTCAAACATCACACACATATTTATTTTCATTTTTATCTCAGTTATTACTGACTGTCTAAACACCAAACAAAAGTCAGTTGTGGGTCATTCTTTGTCTCTGCCAGGCCTTCAGCAGCCATATAAACATAAACAGTTGTTGTTTTCTGAACACTGTATAGGCCGATTCCCAATTTCAGGTATCAGAATAGGACATTGTTGCATCTCTATGACCAAAAACAGTTAGTTCATGTCTTCTTTGGCTACCTGAACTGAAACTTTTATAATTTATTTACCATCTATACACGCTAAGTTGTCGCTGTGTGGAGGGAGTGTGCCGGGGACTTGTGCTGTTGTGGATGTAGGCCCTTGCCCTGGGCCCCGCGGAGGTAGTTAATCTCTGTGTGTATGACATGTGTGAGCTCAGGGTATTGTACTGTATGTTTCCCTCTCACTCAGCTGTACTTAATGTAGCCCATAAAGGCTACACAACAATAAGCTACGCCTGGCACTCAGGCCACCGTTCGGCACTACACTAGCCCGCTGAGCAGGATAAATGACTCCTATAAACCTGTCACACACACTCACACACACACAGACACACACACACACACACACTGTGGAGAGCGTGCACAGACTATAGAAAGTCATCTCACCCCGGCTTGTGGTGGATCTGCTGCGGCTCTCGGTTGTGCTCAAAGTTTGTTTCACTCTGAGCAGTGTATGCTAATAAACCGAGAGCTGCTCGTAAAAAAAATCTGAGCTAAGAAATATGGACGATGAGGCTCCTCCTTGTTATCAGGGATCCTCACACTCGGAGGATATTAATGGAGGGAATCGTGTGAGAGTTCTGTTGTGCATATTTTTTTTTTTGCACCATGCAGTCTCAGTTTTCTTCTCCTCTTCTCCTTCACCTCGCCCCAGTGTTTAATCAGAGGTATGAAGACAGATCCAACTTCCCCTTAATGTCCCGGACCCTCCCTCCTCATCTCACAGCCCACAAGACTGATCTACCTTAAGAGGGGACAAAGCGGCCCCTCCATCTGATGGCTAGCCACAGTATTTGTAAATGAATACCATTTAAAATCCATAAAAGTGTTGTTGTGCATAATACCTTCTGAATATATGTGTGCATGAGACGTAGTTAAGTGTCAGTGGGTGTTGTGCGGCCTGCGATAGATGGCCCCCTAGGTTCTGCTAAGCTAAGTGTGTGTGTTGTTGTTTGTGTGTGTGTCTGATGTTGCACACCTCCAGTCTGTGAGATTGAGTGGATTTTATCTATCATTTTAACAAAAAAACAGCACCATGAGCGTCCTGACTGAGTGCATTGTAGTGGGAGCAGTGAAAGAACCATCAGTCTATTTATGGATCCGCTGTTGGTGTTTATCAGTCACAGACTTGACTGTGGCACAGGCAGCATCATCTGGCCCCTCGTCTTGCCTTTTTAATGATTTTTTTTCGTGTTAAAGATGTCAGTGTCATGTTTCTCCTGTTATTTTTCACAGTTGTCCCGGCAACCATAAGATGAAAACAGGGGCTGGTATAGCAGCAGCATGCATGCACCCCCAACTTGATTTAGATAAAAATGTAAATGTGATGTAAATCCTAATATTTATTCTTTCACTTAAAAAAGAAGAAAATGAAAAGAGGCTAAACACATTATCTCTGTTTTTGCCTATTTTGGCAGCCGCCGTGGTATTCATAAATAAACCACATAGATAATAGTCATGGCGGAGAAATCCATTTTCAATTCTTGATATTTATTCAAGCAGTTCTCTCCCATGTTTATACAATCCAGAGTATTAAAAGATTGATTCAATTTGATGTTTTGGAATAAAATGCAAACAAAAACAGATGCTTGTGTCTTTCTCCCCCCCCCCCCTCCAGCCCCCCCTCCTTTCGGCTGAGATGGTATTGTGGTTTATGTAAAGCGCAGAGCTCTGAGCTCTATTCTGGGCCCGGGGAGCTTCCCAGACAGAAAGACAGAAAGAGACGACAGGGGATGGTGTGAAGGTAGACGGCTGTGCTTTACAGCAGGAACAGTGTGTGGGTGAGAGCAGGAGGTTTTTAAACATGTTGTCTTTCTGAGGCTCTGTACAGCTGCTGATCATAGTATGAGCTGATGATTTAAGCTACAACCTACAAGGTTAACTTTACATTTAGAGTGAAGTTAAGTTTTCCATGATTCTTAGTTAATGTTAATGGTTCCCAACTCCCTGAAGTGGCTGAGATCACCAGTGTCACTCGCTCATTGTGATTGTATAAAATTCAGTTCATCTTTTAATCTTTGTATTTGTATGAGTGTTTGTAGTTCAACAGGAAGCTTGGTATATATATATTGAAGTGTACATACCTAGTATTGAAGTGTACATACCTAGTATTGAAGTGTACATACCTATTGAAGTGTACATACCTAGTATTGAAGTGTACATACCTATTGAAGTGTACATACCTAGTATTGAAGTGTATATACCTAATATTTGAAGTGTACATACCTAATATTGAAGTGTACATACCTAATATTTGAAGTGTATATACCTAGTATTGAAGTGTACATACCTAGTATTTGAAGTGTACATACCTAGTATTTGAAGTGTACATACCTAATATTTGAAGTGTATATACCTAGTATTGAAGTGTACATACCTAATATTTGAAGTGTATATACCTAGCATTGAAGTGTACATACCTAGTATTGAAGTGTACATACCTAGTATTTGAAGTGTACATACCTAATATTTGAAGTGTACATACCTAGTATTGAAGTGTACATACCTAGTATTTGAAGTGTACATACCTAGTATTTGAAGTGTACATACCTAGTATTTGAAGTGTACATACCTAGTATTTGAAGTGTACATACCTAATATTTGAAGTGTATATACCTAGTATTTGAAGTGTACATACCTAGTATTTGAAGTGTACATACCTAATATTTGAAGTGTATATACCTAGTATTTGAAGTGTACATACCTAATATTTGAAGTGTATATACCTAGTATTTGAAGTGTACATACCTAGTATTTGAAGTGTACATACCTAATATTTGAAGTGTATATACCTAGTATTTGAAGTGTACATACCTAATATTTGAAGTGTATATACCTAGTATTGAAGTGTACATACCTAGTATTGAAGGGTACATAACCTAGTATTCTTCTATTCCTGTTTCTTGAGCTCAATAAAGTTTATCTTTATCTTTATATATTTTTTCACCCTTTCCCTAAGACAGGTCTTTCGATCGCCCACTTTCCACATACTCTGTGTGCTCAGTTTCTGAAGCGTGAACGCAGCTGTACACACATCACAAGAGTACTACATGATAGTGTGCAGAAATGCTAAATTTTCTCTAATCGATTACTCTTCCCATTGTTAAAGTAATCGTTTTGTATCTCATGACCGTTTTAACACTTGATTAGAATTAGAGCAGTGAGTGTGGCGAGCGGACGTGCAGACATCAATGCGCACTCATCGCACGTTGAAGCTGTTTTGACAGAAACATTCTGTTAACAAAGACTACAGTCTGCAGTGTAGAGCACACTTTACTCTGGTTAATAAAGTTACAATAGAACAGGTGAACGATTTAAGTGTTATTGTGGCAGCGAATGGCGGTGTAGTGCACAGCGCTGACAGACCGCGGCGCAGAGTTTGTGGAAACTGGCCGTTAAGGACAGAGATAACATTTTCTTGTCTGTTTCTTTAAATGTGTCGTCATTAAGGTTAAGCAATCAATTACTTCACATTTGTTTGTTGGTGGTCAGCGACGTTTCAATACTTTCTCATCTTTATTAAGAGCACTGTTTAATCTCAGTGTTCTGACTCCACTTCATAGTGCTTACACACCGACACACACTCATTACTAAGCGCTAATTAAAGCTCCATTATGAGTGCCCTGATGGCTGTTGCATGTGTGGGGCAGACATGAGGGTCTCTTAACGGAGTGGTGGGGGGAGGGGAGCTGCAGAACGTGGGACAGGTTGATTTTTACATGGGTGCAGATATGCAGTTGGGGGGAGTGACATCCAGACAAGGGGGGGCAGTCAAAGCATCCTTCATGTAATTTAAATGCAATTATGCATTCCCCCTCACCCTGTTCCTCCCCGGCTCACGGTGCTGTAGTGAATAACATGGGCGTCTCTTCATTTTAAACCTGCTCAGAGAACCTGTGTTTCTTGCTCCTCTTATTATTGGGCATTATTCTGCCAGCAGAGCAGAAAGGAAGAAAGGAGGGGGAACTTTAATAGCACACCTGAATGGAGGGTGTCATATAATCAATGCATACAGGCCTGCATTACAGGCTGTCACTGAGACTCCATCACACAGCAGCAGAGAGCAGCAGGGAGAATGGGATATTAACTCTTGTGAAAGGAGGGATGGGTATCAGCGACCTGAAATTAAATGGCTCTCTCTCTGAAGGAGATGAGGCAGTCGCTTTAGTCGGAGTATGGCATACGTGTTTCTACAATATTTGCTCCAGATGTTTGCCCTCTGGTTTGTGCTTTGTCTGTCTTTTAACTCAATTCAGAGACATTCAGGTTCCTGACATTTTCTGGACTTGCTCTTTTCACACACAAAGTTTGATTTGATGAGGTCAGGGCGGCTGAGTAGAGGAGGGCGAGTCTTCCATAATAGTGTCTGTTTCTGCATTAATATCACTACACGTATCAGGACAAGAGGACAAACACAGGAGAGGAAACTAACAACGTTCCTCTGGACTATGTTCCAATTGGTTGTACAAAAATTTTAATTAGGATTAACCAACTAGAATGAAGGTAAGAAAAACAATCAAAATTGATCACAATTTATTCAAATGTATTTTGCAGGTAAACAATCAGTCAAATCGGCTGTGCTTACTGTGGTTTGGTTTGTTGTTCTAGTTTAACCTGGCACAGCTTACATACAAACTTTTTCTTGATTTTCTAGATCAAAACACTGCCAAACCGATCCACGCTTTGAGATGCCATATTTCACTGTCATTGTTTACATCTAGGTAGTAGGACATCATCAACATCTGTGATGTTTTCAGAGTTTTCAGAGTCCTATCTTCACTTTGTTCACATCGCCAGGACGGCCGGCTGACTCCTCCCCTCACGTATAAAAGTTGTTTAATTGAGGGACTAGAGAAAAGAAGAATAACATACTGTACTCACTGCTTAACTGTGTTTCTAGATCACGCTCATTTCAGGTAAATTTACATGCAGTGTGAAGATACGAGCATAATAAAGATCGCTAGCATTAGCATGCTAACACAACAATGCAGCGCAAGTTGTTTTGGTTTCATGCTGGTGCTCAAGGGCGACATCTGCTGGATCAAACAATCACATATAAAGCCTTTAAAGTCCAGGTCAGGTCAGCTTTCAGACATTTGAGTTCTTGCAGCCCGTCACGTTACATTTCCTGATGCAGGTGTGAAAAGAGGCTTTTGTTAGCTAATTGCTTCTAAACGCTCTCAGAGATTCATTTTTAACTTCAGATGAACTGTTTCTACACATCGAGTTAGAACTTCCTCACGCAGAACTTCTCCTAAGAACTTTTCTGTGTTTTTATGCCTGTGTGTGTGTGTGTGTGCATTCAACTGCTGTCGTCAGCAGACTGTAATCCCTCTGAGCCTTCCCGTGTGTATGTTTGTGTTAGTCCATTTTTTTACCCGGTTTGGAAAATGCCGGACTGCATGTTTGTGTGTTTCAGTGTGTGTGTGTGTATGAGAGATGTTCAGCGCAATGCCCTTTGATACAGAGAGAGTTTTAGAAATGCAATTTCCTCCCTTTCTGTATATGGGTGTATTCATGTTGGGTTTATTAGAATATGAAAGTGTTGCGCCGCGCTGCCAGGGTTAGCCCCCCCCCCCCCCCCCCCCCCCCCCCCCACCCCCCTGTCCGCTCTTCCTCGCCTCCTTGCTCTCCTTCTCCGCTCTTTCTTCGGCCTCAGCGGTCTCTCCGGCTGGCTCATGCATTAGAGATGAGGGGCTGGAGAGAAGAGGGAGACCAACACCGGGGGAGATCAACAGCTTACACCAGGAAACTCGCCATTATAAACAGAATCAACACGCCTCCCGTATCAGACACTTTCAAGTGTGTGTGTGTGTGTGTGTGTGTGTGTGTGTGTGTGTGTGTGTGTGTGTGTGTGTGTGTGTGTGTGGTGTGTGGTGTGTGGTGTGTGGTGTGTGTGTGAGTAAGGAATAGTCTAGCATGTGTTTTAAAGTTTTAGCATCTTTCTATAAAACTCTGCTTCAATTTTTTTTCTTGGTCTGAACTTGAATTAAGAGGACAATCTTCGCTCTTAAAACAGGGGCGCTAGTGGCCCAGTGGTTAGAGCGCACGCCCCATGTATGGAGGCGGGTGGCCCAGGTTCAAATCCGCCCTGTGGCTCCTTTCCCGCATGTCATTCCTCTCTCTCTCTCTCTGATTTCTGACTCTATCCACTGTCCTATCTCTCAAATAAAGGCACAAAAAGCCCAAAAAAAAAATCTTAAAAAAAAAAAGGAAGCTGCTGTTTACAGAATTACAAAAAAAGACGGTTATAGTTTCTATCATTGACACATTGCAGAGAATAAAAGATTTCCAGAGAAGGACTGAAGAGTTGTGCACAGAGAAGAGGCTTTGTCACTCTCTTCTTTTCTGTAACTCATACAGTACGTGTCCTCACTCTTCATTGAGCTGGGATATAATGCCTGTCCAAAGAGTCGGTTCTCCTCTCTCCACACAGAGAGGCTGCTTGTTCAGGGTCGTCCCCCCAGAGAGGAGAGGTGGAGAGCAGGCGCATAAAGGTAAGGCTCACCCCATGGGGGCCGAGTCTCTGTTCTCCTGTCAGCATGGCTCAGATGAAGTCAGCTCTGAGGTGATCTGCACCGTCCTCGCTGTCTTCAGGAGAGTCTGTCTTCATGACGTTTATGATATTTGATTATAGTCTCTGTTTTTCTCTTTTATGGATTCTTACTCATGCTGAGAACAAATAACATGGATCGTCTGACACTGGTCACTCAGTCCATCTTTTAAATGAACATGAACTTTTTTTTTATCCTTTATTGTAAACCGTTTATCTCATGATTTACTGGTTGACAAAAATATTCCATCACAGTCCTGAAACCTTCTCCTAATGTGCAGCATTGTGAGTGAATGAAGCCAGAGCTGCACACATTAACAGCAGCTACAGGTTTCGATAACATATCCACTGAGAAAGTGTGCATTAGTGCGAGCTTTGAGCACAGATGCTTTGGGTTTAAAAAAACAAAATGAATGCTTTGTAAGTTTTCTATTACTCAGGTAAGTTATATGTATGAATGTGTTGATTTTTGTCCATGCCCAAATGATCGCCGAAGCTGCCAAACAGATCTAACCTAAGTCAAAATCTTTTATTATCAGCCACCTTAAGCAAAATGTTATTACTGAGTAAAGTAGATTTATCAGATTTTATTCAATATCAGCATGTGCTTATTAGGAAAACCCTCAATTATCACCTCAAACAAAGACCCTGTTTCCAAAAACACAATGAAACTTTTTTATTTCTTTATTTCTCAGATGGTTGCTTAATAATTTTCCATTTGTTTTCGTTGACTTCCACCTTCAGAATCCCCTCAGAAAACACTTTTCTGTTCATAACGGGCTGACCTCTCACAGTCAGTATGGGGTGGTCCTCTCACACCCCCCACACCCCCACACCCCCCACTGGCCAAGGGGCTAATGTTCACGAGGCCCCCATCCAGACAGGGGCACTCCTCTAGCCTCTGACCCCAGCTCCCTCCTCCCTCACCTGGGTCAGCCCGCAGAGGACGGGGGCCTGGGAGAAGATTAATGGAACTCACTGCTGGAGCAGGTGTTGGTGTGTGTGTGTGTTTGTTTGTGTGTGTGTGTGTGTGTGTGTGTGTGTGTGTGTGTGTGTGTGTGTGTGTGTGTGTGTGTGTGTGTGTGTGTGTGTGTGTGTGTGTGTGTGTGTGTGTGTGTGTGTGTGTGTGTGTGTGTGTGTGTGTGTGTGTGTGTGTGTGTGTGTGTGTGTGTGTGTGTGTGTGTGTGTGTGTGTGTGTGTGTGTGTGTGTGTGTGTGTGTGTGTGTGTGTGTGTGTGTGTGTGTGTGTGTGTGTGTGTATTGGAGAAGGAGAGAGGAAAATAACCTGGGACTGTATTTGTAACAGAGATCTTGTACTGGAAATGGGAACACAAATATTTACTCATAGACATTCCTAAGAAAAATCTCAGTTTACATTTTTTCCCGTCTTTTTAACAAAATTTTTCATTTTCAAAATGATTTTTAAGCGACTTTATTGTAACTTATTTGATCTTCTTTTGGTAGCAAGTATAAACACTATTTAGCAGGTGAATATGCAGCCCCCACGTGGCACAAACCCAGACCCCCCCCCCCCCCCCCCCCTTCTCTCTCTCCTCCTGTGTGTAAAGAGTGCTGGTTCAGCAAGGTCTTCTGTTCATTCTCAAGGTGTCCTCCGTTGCCGGGCTCTCTTTTCTGAAGGCCCTTTTAATGGATTGGCCTGATATACCTTCCAAATGGAGCACTTTGAGCGTTAATTTGCTTTCTGATAAAGATCCCCCCCCTCTTTTTACCTTTCCCTTTCTATAAGTCTTCCCCCCCTCCGATATGAAGTACACAAGGAAGGGCAGATGAGCACAAAATCCTCTCTCTGTGTCAGGCCCGGGTGGGAAAATGGACCAGGGGGGGTGAAAAAGAATCAATTGGATCCCCATTCATGTGTTAGTGGAGGTGGAATGAGGAGAGTGTATTGTGGAGAATGGCTGGAGCTTGCTCCCCCCCCCCCCCCCCCCTCCATTGCCTCCGCAGACTGGCCCCTGTGTCTGGGGGGGAAATTGGAGCCTTTTCTGTCGGCTTTGTGGCGACAGCAGGGGTTATCACCGGGATCTGGCCATTGGCAGGTATAGCTGTCAAAGCTGTCAGAGCCTCTGAACTCAGGAGGAGCATGCCTGCACACATACAGTACATGCACACACACACACACACACACACACACACACACACACACACACACACACACACACACACACACACACACAGGTGAGAGCTTTTTGAGCCCCCCCAACATGCAGTCCACATATACAAACAAACCCAAAAAACATGCAAACAGCATCTAAATTGTGCAAAGCATGCCATATAAGATAAGCGGTACATTTTTGGACAACCCATTACCGCTCCAAAGCTCATTCAATCTGTTAACCCTTCCCTGTGTCAGAGTCCCCTGCATGCTGCATTTTTTTTTGCGGCTGTTCCCCCAGAAGGAGCACAATGGAGGTGGTTTGACCTGTTTGCCCACTCGAGTGTGACATTATTGTTACCCCACTCGCAAGCCGGACTTGAAAAACTTCTTTTTTACTCAAAACTACAAATTAAACCTCATGTCTCTACACAAGTGCTTACATGGTCAGATTCTTATGAATAACTTCCCCCCCCTTCCCCCGCCTTCATTACCCGGCGTCTCTGCAGGAAAGTGCTCGATGTCTACCGGCCCCTCTGATGCAATGTGGTGAGCTGGAAGCCTCTTGACTCTTCAAACACTTTTTCTCTCGCGCTCAATTATTTATTTATTTTTTTCTGTCACTGACTGAGCGGGGAGCAGCGCTCTGAGCAGTTTGTGTTTCTTTGTTCATCACTGGAGAATGAGGGTTGGAGTTAAAGCTCCCCTTTCTTGTCGTTCTTGGATGGTGGTTTTATTTTGTTTGATCAGTTTGCAATATTGTGTATTCATCCTGAGTGTGTGTGAGCGAGCGCGAGAGAGAGAGAGAGAGAGCAGCTCTCCCACCCAAAGAGTAACAGACACAGGGAGTAAAGTCATGTTTACAGTGTTGTCCCAGTGGATGACGGCTCCCTGCGGTTCAGCCCAATTATGAGCGCAGAAATTAGAGCGGGCCCAAAACATATGCACGTCTTAGCTCCGGAGAGGAGGATGAAGATCGGAGGGAGAGGGCGAAAAGTGCAGAGCACAGGACCCAGTGGGCTCGCACTCAGACCATTTTCCAAACACACTAATTAATATGCTCTTGTGGACACACACACACACACACACACACACACACACACACTTGTACAAACG
>NC_083615.1:1974075-1976274 GCF_963584025.1 Labrus mixtus | reverse complement strand
TCTCTCTCTCTCTCTCTGTCTCTCTCTCTGCTCTCGTGTAGTTTCACTCTGATCGATAAGTCTATGTTCAGTTAAAGAGGAATCTGATTCCAATAGAATAACTCTCGGCTTTGTTCACTTTGTATTTGTGCCTCTCGACGCCGTCTGAGCTTTTCCACGAGTGCAGCTTGAACAGTGATACCCCGTTAGAGACACAGATCTGGAGGAGTAATTTAAACATGTGTAATCAATCGAAGACCTAAATATTCATTTTCATGTTTTTACCCCATTTTCACTTTTTTTCCGTCTGTGTCCCCCTGCTGCTCCGATGATGTAACTCCGGCCCTTGTGTGACTTCTCCTCAATGGGCATTAGAATCACCACCGTGCCATCCACTGTAATGGAATGTGGCGATTATCGCTCTCGTCGCCACGGCTAATGGGCCTGACTCCTGTGTTGGAGCCTGTGGGGAGGTGCATTGTGGGATAGCCTAAATGATAGCATGGTGCAGAGCGGATGGGTGTGAAGACGGGGCTAAGCGTCCTCTCTTACTGTCTCGCTCTCATTCCTCATGGACAATCACAGACTGTTAGAGAGGAGAAAGAACTGGGCTTTCTAAATGTCAACTGCTTGTGGTGGCCGCTGGGATTGTGCTCTAACTGGTGACGTGAAGGGGGGGGGGGGGAAGTAGGGTAAAATAAAGCCCTGAGGGGGGGACTTGTAAGCACTGCTCTTTACAGGCTAAAAAATGTCCAGGTCAGTTGGAAACACTGGGATTACTTCAATCAAATGGGGGAAAAGGACTATTTTGATCATTCTCACCTCGTCTTCTTTAAAGGCTTCATATGTGATTTTTTTGATCCAGCAGATGTCGCCCTTGAGCACCAGCATGAAACCAAAACAACTCGCGCTGCATTGTTGTGTTAGCATGCTAATGCTAGCGATCTTTATTATGCTCGTATCTTCACACTGCATGTAAATTTACCTGAAATGAGCGTGATCTAGAAACACAGTTAAGCAGTGAGTACAGTATGTTATTCTTCTTTTCTCTAGTCCCTCAATTAAACAACTTTTATACACGAGGGGAGGAGTCAGCCGGCCATCCCGGCGATGTGAACAAAGTGAAGATAGGACTCACAAAACATCACAGACAGTGGGACTCGGGTGTTACACCCATTGTAGACAGTCATGACGCACAGAGTTATTTTCAGAGGAGATACTTGATTTATATTATATTTAAGTGTGAAACATCACATAGAAAGATTTTAACAAACATGAGAACTACAAACATTAACATTCTCCTTTCCTTCCTGAAGTTGTTCACTTCTTTGACTTGCCACTTCGGTTGGCTTCAGCACCTCCTAACAAGCGCCGGTTAGGCTCCTTCCCCCGCCACCTATCTCTCTCCCAGCTCCACACAGCAGCTTCACTGGAACAGATTAAATGAACACAATGATTCTTTAATCAGATAACCCACGCTCCGAATAGATTAACCTTCCTAACGCGGGTCCTCTTCGCTCTCTCTCCGTCTCCTCAACCAGAGAGAGAGAGAGAGAGAACGGAGGTCCACAAAACTTTAATCTTCATTACCTGCTTTGATTTCTCCGCTAAAGGAAGAAATGCATAATTTACATCCTTTGAAGTAGCTCCACTATTACTGACAACATGTTACCTTTAATCTTAAGAGCCCCGGAACATTAAATATTTAGTCATTTACCGAACAAAGGAGGACCGAGGCGATGCCTTCTACCTCTTTGACTTTCACTGTCATGTGCACTCAATGTCCCCAGTAAGAAGCAATTAATTTTAGGGGGGGGGGGAAACAGCTTTTTACTGAAGTGCAGGTAACTTAAAGTTGTTTTCACACTTTTACCTTGTTATTTCATCCTGCTGAAAGAGAAAAGCTGAAAAGTAAAGTGCTCATGTTAGCAGAAGTGAGTAGGTGACCGGAAGGCTAACAAGTTAGCGTCAGCCTGACAGTCTGAAGGTTTGTGTGTGTGTGTGTGTGTGTGTGTGTGTGTGTGTGTGTGTGTCACTCTCTTTACACTTTACAGGCATGCTGGATTTAGAAGTAATACCTCTGATCTGTCAGGATCATCTTTTTACTGTCTCTGTCTCACAAATCTGCACACAATCCACGGTGGCACTTGTGCAAAATTTGTTTGTTTTTTTGCATTGTTGTTGAAGACGAGATGTATTTATGGATTTCTGTTTTTAATA
>NC_083615.1:1966575-1969075 GCF_963584025.1 Labrus mixtus | reverse complement strand
TCGGGTTTCCTGCGGGCTGTTTTTTTTCAGTTTTGGTCCAGATTAAGCAGAGCCATTTCATCCTGAGTCTCTGTAGATATTCCACAGTTACTGTAGACTCTGTGATCCGGCGCTGCAGTGTGCACAGAGTGTACACGGGGCCCTTTATGATGCTGCCTTGTTTCTGGCTATAAGTTCAGGTTGTAAAAGTTTATCCCCTTTATGTACTTTAACAGCCTTTAATATCAGCTCATAAACTAGCACCAAATAGGCCACGGAGACTCTCTCTCTCTCTCTCTCTCTCTCTCCCATCACAAAGATAACACACTGATGAACGCTCTGCCAATTAACACTTCCAACATCTCAAACACTCCACTCAGCTTAGTGCGGGGTTTGTAAACAAGTGAGCGCTGGTGTGTGAACACTGGCGAGGAAACACACAGAAGCACACAAGGATTTTTTTTTTTCTCCTCCGAGGTAAAACAAGTGTGTGTGTGTGTGTGTGTGTGTGTGTGTGTGTGTGTGTGTGTGTGTGTGTGTGTGTGTGTGTAATCTCTGCTGTCTCTGTCTCCTGCCTGGCTGTGACGCAGAGGGAGGATGTGATGGAAATCTCCCTCGATTTCAATCCACCGCTGGCACATCAAAGCCCGCTGCCGCTGGAATAACAGAAATAATTAGACACAAACGCCTCATTTACATAAAAATGTTAATTAATTGCTTCTCGCTCAGCCCAGACAGGCCGAGATGGCCGTGGTTACAGGATATCTCTGTGGTGTGTGATCTGTGTGTGTGTGTCTGTTTTTGTCACTTATGTAGAGGAGTTAGATGATCTTCTTTAATCTCTCTCTCTCTCTTTTTGTGTCTCTAAACTTTTGGCTGTCCGAGAAGAGACCATGTGTGTGTGAACACTGTGAGCCTGCCGACATGTTTCATCTGACTAATGGGCTTTTTTTTTGTTTGAGTGGGTTCCCTCCTTCTGTCTGAACACATCAGTCTTTTAAGTTTGTATTCATTAAAAGACAGTATCATCACTCTGAGTTACAAAACATGCAAAGGCCTGGGGCAAATTAGCTCATTCAGAGTCACCACAACAAATAAAGACGATATTTCTAACATCAATTCTGTCCATTTTTTAATATCTGATCTAGTTTTACTTTTCATGATCTGAGGATCAACCCAGACCTTTAACCCTGCAGAGTCACATTGTGATATTTTTAGCATTTCTGGCTGGTCTCCAAGTCGGCATAGAGAGAGAGAAAGAGAGAGAGAGAGAGAGGTGTTAAGCCCAAAATGGGTGAACGAGTTTATTCTTACAAGCTGTCAAAATCCAACTGTTTCCAACATAGATTACCGGTCAACAAGCCCGTCCTGTGAAGCTCAGAGGGAGTAAAATAAAACCTTTAGGGTTCATTTTAATTGAGTGTATTTTACCCGAGTCTGCTTTGTATATTTCCCTGTGTTTGATAATATTTTGAACCATTCCTCCTCGCTCATAACACACCCTAAAACCTTCTGCCAAATGATCCTTTTACAAAAACATTTCTGTAGTCCATTAAAAGTTTTATAAACGCACACCAGGTAATTCCAAAATCTCCATCTCTGGGTTCTTACCCTGACTGAATTGGCCCTTAATGATAAAGGTCTCTTATTAGTAAGGTACGGTGGCTGGGAAGTGCAAAACTACAAAGTGTGAAACACTTTTACAAAATTTGAGACAAATTTACATTTTGAAAAACTAAATTCCAAAACACTTATTTAAACCAAGGACAGAACACATTTACATTTTATTAAACAAATTTACAAGATGTGAAACATGAAACACTTTTACAACGCTGAGACAACAAAAATGACCCCTCACTCAATCACTTCCGGGTCACTTCCTGCATTTGGTACATTCCCTTTCCGTCAAGAATCTGTAGTTTGTAAATTTGTTTTGGGACTGGTAAAAGTATTCAAAGTGTTTCTTGTAATCTTGTAAATTTTGTGTAACAAATTGTCAAAAAGTTTTAGTTTTAGTAATTTCGCTGTGCACTTCCCAGCCACCGTAGTAAGGCCTTCTTAAAATGAGTCTTGCGGGGTGCTGGTGGTGCAGTGGTTAGAGCGAGCGCCCGATGTACAGGGGCTGTAGTCCTCCAAGCTGGCGGCCCGGGTTCGAATCCGACCTGTGGCTCCTTTCCCCACATGTCATTCCCTACTCTCTCTCTCTCTCTCTGATTTCTGACTCTCTCCACTGTCCTGTCTCTGATATAAAGACACAAAATGCCCCAAAAATAAATCTTTAAAATTAGCCTCGCATTCTTGATTAAATTTTCCTGAAAAAAAAAGGCATAAAAACTCCCTCCATGTACAAATATTTGGTTTCTACAGAATAAAAGCAACAGGAAATGCTTTAATTTCAAAATAAAACACTCATCAACTACAGCGAAAGCAGTTTCTGATAGTTTAGAGCTGAATAGGTGAAATGTGTTTTCTGTTCAGTACTTACATTACTAGATTACAGTCTGTCTGTAGAGGTGACCTC
>NC_083615.1:1944075-1961575 GCF_963584025.1 Labrus mixtus | reverse complement strand
CTTGAGCTAAGAAATCAGAATGACCTTAAATGGAACTTATTCGTCAAACAGCAGTGAATGCATGGCATGAGGGCTGCAGGGTTGAAAGTGTTCATTGGGGGAGGGGGGGGGGGGGGGGGGGGAGCTGAGTAGTTCTTTCATGTAGGCTTCTACTCATCCTTAAGTTATTAGGTCTCATGTCCAAACTCACAAAACACACAGCACTGCTGCTCCTGTAGGATTACTCTAAGCTTGACATTACGTTCAATAGATGTGTGCTTTACATACATATATGTGTGAGTCCCCATGTGTGTAAAAAGTACTAAATCATTCATATTTCCCCCCTGCTTTCCCTTTAATTGGCCCTCTTTCCACATTTGCCGGGATGCCACCCCCTTTCCCTCGTCCTTATCCCCCCCCCCCCCCCCATCTCACCACCCGGCTCTGCTCTCGACCTGACCTTAATTGATTGTAATGAGCACAAGCTCTTATACCCTCCTCCCTGCATCCAATCTTCTCCGTCGTCTTCCTGTTCCGTTTATTGGTTGTGTGTAGCAGTGAGGAAGACATGAATTCCTTTAGTGTCCATGTGAGTGTCGAGAGAAGCTGAGGAAATCTGTATTAGTCAGGACGTGCCCACTAGCCTATGATTGGCTCAAGTTTTATTCGATTAACACTTTGCCACTTTCAGGAATATTTTTTTAAAAAGAGAAAAAATGAATGTTCAGTTCTTCTTTCTGAGGCCTTTTGGTCGTTTTAAACCACTTTGTCTGTTTTAGGACTCATTCCTGTGGCGCTCTATAGCTGTCCCGAATAACCACACTTTGCAGGGTGACCAAATATGGAGATAATAAGGCACACATTCAGAGAGTCTCTCCAGTTATAGGTAGTCATGGTGTATCCATTTAAAGTATCATTAATAGTACGCCATCTTTGTGTTTCAGTTTGATAAGTTGGATCTGACTTGCAGAAAAGTAGCTTTGGATGAATCAGCTGTTTGAGTCGGATCCGGTCTTGTTGGGACCTGCAGATTTTAATGTGAAGCTACAAAACAAAAGCATGGACCTATTCTATCCAAATGGGGTTTTATGTTCTGCTTGGCCGTTCACTTCCCGTCTTTTACAATTTTATTATTAAAGATTTTTTTGGTGGGGCTTTTTGCCTTTATTTGATAGGACAGTTGGAAATTGGAGAGAGTGGGGTATGACATGTTGGAGAGTGAGTAAAGTTTATTTATTTAACACTTTTCACAGACAAAGGTCACAAAGTGCTTTAAATCAACAAAACACAGCCTACAATAAAACAACAACATCATGCCTACAATAAAACAACAACATCATGCCTACAATAAAACAACAACATCATGCCTACAATAAAACAACAAGAAGAAAAAATACGTCATGGACCACGTTATAAAATCCTGCTATAACCAGGAACAATCATTGGCACAGTAAAACATAGATGAGTAGGTACACTGGGTGGTCCTGATTACACATAGGCCGGTCCAAACATCAACGTTTTAACTGCTTTTTAAAAGACTCAACAGAGTCAGAAAGACGTAGTGAGATGGGCGGGGAATTCCAGAGGATTGGAGCGTTTGAGGCCATAGAAAGGAGCCACAGGGCTGGACTTGAACCTGGGCCGCCTGCTTAGAGGAATATAGCCTCCTTACACTGGGCGTGACCTAACCGCTAGGCCATCTGTGCCCCCTGTCTTTTTCAATTTTAAGGCTGTTTTTTTTTTTATCACAAAGGGTCAAGTTTTACTTCTGCTCCCTTACAAAAACGTCAAAAACGTCTCCTCCTTACTTTAACTCATCCAGGTCTACACTCCCGCCCCCCACTACGCTCAGCCAATGAAAGGCGTCTGATCCAACCTTCACAACAGGGTCCTAAGTCTCTGACTAGACTCTTCTCCTCTGTCGCCCCCCGGTGGTGGAATGAACTTCCAAACTCCATGTGATCTGCAGAGTCCCTCTGCACCTTTAAGAAAAAGCTAAAGACCCAGCTCTTTCATGAATACCTACTAACTTAATGATGATGGTCTCCATATTATTGATGATGATGATGGTAATGACGATGGTTTTTGTTTGATAACGACGACTTATAAGATGGTTTCTATACTGATTAGAGCTCTCAAGAACTGCCCTCAATGTTGTGCTTTGCCTCTGGTCACTTCCTGTCAGCACCTGTGTGTCCAATCAGACTCAAAGCTGATCGTTTGCTCTTACTGACATTGTTCCCTTTTTTCTAGATCCTTGCTTGTGTTGTTCTTACTCTCTGATGTACGTCACTTTGGAGAAAAGCGTCTGATAAGTGAATTGTAGAATTGTAGAAAACGACGCCATTAAGACTTCAGTTTCTCAGTCTTGTTCCTCCTCTGGTTTTTGGGTCTCTCTTCTTATAAATGACCCCTACATGATGTCACCATGCTCATTCATAACAACCCCCATTTTTTTTTTTTTTTTTGCTTTGGAATGCCATTATGATTAAACACCATGTCGAGGCCAACTATCAATCTACACCTTGGTAATCAGCACTTAAGGGATTGGGCAATATATATATGAGCAATATATACCATAAACACACACACACACACACACACACAAATACAGTACATATGCAGAGCACATACATGCCCCCACATTCACATACATGTTAGCGTTAGCGCTGAGTGGTGGAGTTACAGACGTGTTTTAACCGTGTAATGTATGAGCTTTGACATCCCACAGATGACAGAGTGCACAATCGTTTAAATGTAAGGTCCCTGCACTCTGTAAATCCCACAACATTTCCATGCATGACAATGTAACCTACAGTACATTTACTCACTCACATAGCATCAGAGTATGGCATGCACATCGCTCTGGCATGGAGACCAAGTCCTTCCACCTTTGATGCCAAACTCAGGTCAAAATAGTAATCTCTGAAATGTAACCGCATGACGATGATTTATCTGTCGCAGAAGGTTTGTCCTCCCCGAAGTGCGTGAATGCACGTGTGATAAATTCAAATTGTTGAGTTTGACTGATGTTAAGTTGGTACTTACATTAAAGTCCAGTGATCATCAAGGTTTTAAATGACAGGTCGATACGAGTGAGAGCTTTCAGCCTCAGCATTGATCCATTGACTTATGGACAAATGGGAACACAGATGACACAAACACACACACACACACACACACACACACACACACACACACACACACACACACACACACACACACACACACACACATATACATAGTCACACAGTTGTACACACAAATCCCAGACAGAGCAGGTTTAGGCGACCTCTAAGCTTCTAAAGATGTTTCCATCCAGGTCAGAGAGGACGTCAGGGTGAGACAGTGTGACATCGACCTGTCTGTAACATGTCTTATCCCCATGTGAGGTGTGGAGACCAATGACAAAGAGGTTTTATTTGGGTTAGTTTTTAATGTTTTCTTATTCTTATTATTTATTTTTCTGATTAGAACATTCAAAAAATTCAGTCCAGTTACTCCATCTATAGAAAACTGGTACATTGTAATTTCTGATATTTAGGCTATATAATGGAATGAATCGACTTTTCATTGAGGCTTTAGAAAAACAAATTTCAGAAGCTACAGGGAGAATGGAAATCGTGTATCTATTTTTCTTATTCATAGAAAGACACCCGCTTTTTCTTATTTTTACCTTTATTTTTTTTATTATTATTTTACTCTTAGTTCGTTCGTTCTATAATTATGCTGTAAAAAAATGCAAAGAGGGATCCCTCTGGAAGTTATCTAACCAATGATGACTGTGCAAATGTCTGTGAATATGTTTGATTCCAAATAAAATAGAAACAATACATAATATATAGGCACTAACAATAGCAGTGTATTTTCTGTAAAGGGACACTTATTATATTATAATAATAAATACATGGCGCCCGCTGAACCAGTGTCTATTAACACATTCTAGCAAATTTAAAGTGAGTGTGAACTCTTATCTCTGATTTTTTTATCATCTATATATAATCTTCAATAACACTTCGGCTGTTGAATCTTCTTTAAAAACATGCAAACGCTGTTACTAAAATGTGAATATTAAATAAATAATAATTAAACAAATTACTCCAACAGTGCAGAACATGTGTGCCACAAAGAGACACGGACAGACGGAGAGCATTAGCAAAACGTGCAGAGTTGCAAACTCCAAAATGAAAACAGGATTTATAATCAATAGAAACTTGTGTTGCTCTGAATAAGTCTGAGGTTCCACTGCGATCTGGAGTTTCTGTGAACAGAGACAAACGATTGGCAGCTGTAGGCCTATCTCAAATAAACAATCCCTCCGCAGGCTGAACGTGCGCTCAGAGTTCCAAGTTCTGTATTCAAAACATTTTTGACAAATTATTGGTGGGGTACACCTCATGCCTGCAGCCTCTCTGCTCGACTTGAAAGCCTTTTCCCCTTTTGATCACACTACAGCGCCGCAACAAAATCAGTGCAATGTGTAACTGTATGCCGTGATTGCAGTTGAAAACGCGACTTTACATGACTTTAGTTTTGATTAGTGATTATGCGTTTAACTAATCGATATGGAAAATGACATTACAAGACGAAGCATACTCAGCTAAAGTGTTTCTCTCACTGGCTTGAAGTGGATGTGTATGTGTGTTATACAAAAGAAAATGCTTTAAAGCAATGTAACCTGCATAGCAACTTTGAATATTTCTGCCCCTGTTTCAGGCATTTTAGGCTGCAACTGTCAGGGAAACAGCCCACATAGTTATTGGGGGACATATTTAAGACTAGTAATGCTAAGTTAAATCCTGGATGTATTTTCTCATTCTTAGTTTTGATATTCTTTGTGCTTATTTACTTTTTATTTAATATTATATTGTGTTTATTTGATAATATTGTGTGTTTGGAGAACCTGCTGCTGTAACACCACAATTTCCCAGTTTGGGATCAATAAAGTAATTCTATATTATTCTATTCTTTTTATATATTGAACAATTGTTAAGAGTAAGTTATTGAAATCTTTTTTTACACCATACTTTGCTCCTCACAAAAGAACCAGTGTTTAATAAAGATGTGGAGTTGTGGGTGATGGCAGGTTGATGTCAGGGTCCTGCACTCAACATATAGAGTATATAACTATATAAATGTTACAGCCCGGTCCTGCTGAGAGGTGGGTATACGATCAATACATCTGAATGAGATCCTCACATCTGTACCCTCCCCTATTACACACACACACACACACACACACACACACACACACACACACACACAGTCAGTCACCCACCCTTCCCCCTGTCTTCACCTGTCTGCAGAGGTAAACACATGCATTTAAATCAGTTGTGTGGGGTGCCGTGGTAACAAAGACAAATGATGTTGTATGTAATATTTTTCTATTAACATAAAGTAATATAAAGTGAAGGGCAGCGGTGTATGGAGGGAGTTAGGGGCTAATGTCCCGTATCAGATGTGGACAATGTCAGGGCTGCATACTGAGCAGTGCATGTCCTTCTCTCCCGCTGTGTGTGTGTGTGTGTGTGTGTGTGTGTGTGTGTGTGTGTGTGTGTGTGTGTGTGTGTGTGTGTGTGTGTGTGTGTGTGTGTGTGTGTGTGTGTGTGTGTGTGTGTGTGTGTGTGTGTGTGTGTGTGTGTGTGTGTGTGTGTGTGTGTGTCCTGCTCTTTTTAGGGGGGCTAGCAGCCAGTGACACACCGGGCTGCCAACGCTTGTATTATTCCAGCCGCCTTATTAACCCCTCTGCCCTCATCCTATCTCCTTACTCCCCCCCGCCCCCCCCCCCCCCCCTCCCGCCCGTGCTCTCAGATGAACTGATTGTATATCTAAACTAACCTTATAGCTCTGCTTCTGGTTCCCTGTCACACTCAACAACACATACTTAACATCTGTCAAGAAATAACGCGTCATATGTATATATGACCCCTCGAGTGACACATTTCTGTAACAAGTGTGAGAAAGCAAATCTGCAGTTCTACACTTCTTTACATTATGGGATGGCTGCATTTAAAAACGGGGAAAGGAAGTTCAGGGACGTTAAAAAACTAAGCAACAAATTATTATCAGGATTTGCAACTTATCATTTTGCCTGTAATTATTTATTTTCTAAATTGTCATTAAATTTGGGTTTTACTACAAGTTTTATGTCAGTCCTTGATAGGGAACTTAAAAAGTAATCATTCAATTTTTTAAAGATAAAATTTGATAAAACTGAATATAGTTTTTGCTTTTATTTTATTTCATATACAAACCAGTCACAGTCATACATAAAAAAGAGCAACATAACAAAACTAAGCCACATAATGCATATTAACTCCTCAAAAAAAAGTTTGGAAACATTATTTGGGTCACTTGTTTCGCCCCTTTAATAATACTAATTGGTGTTGTATGTCATATCGTTGGAAAGCCTGATTAGTCACCTTTACAACGAGGTGTAACTTGTAAGGACCGTGCAACACAGCTAAACGTTTGGTTAGCGCCATAAAAAAAATGTGCCAAAATGCCCTGAAATGTTAAAGGGGCCAAATAATTGACCAAAATAATGTTTCCAAACTTTTTTTGAGGAGTTTATATTGCGGAGGAACTTAAAAAATAAAGTAAAATTCCCATGAGAAATAATGAAACAAATACATTTTAAAAATCTTTTTTGACTCAAATGTATTGAGGTAACTGACCAAACGCTGTTGCTCATCACAGTTGGTCTCTTGAAGGCCACCTTTTATCCAGAGTCACTTTCAGAAAGTCATTTTTTGAGGGTTTGGGGGGGTGTGGATCTTTATGTGTGTGATGGAGGATCTATGAGTGTGTGAGACGTGATGAATACAGCAAACCTTCACACTGAAATCCACCACACTGATACCTCTACATACAGTATGTATCGCTCACACTCTACTTGTTGGTGAGTCAAACACTGTTTTCTGCCTTGTTTTCTCGGTGTGTGTGTGTCTGTGTGTGTCCTTTTATCCCATCATTATCCTCCTCATGCTATGGGATAGACAGGAATACGGTGCTGGTCTTGGTTGAGCCTGGTGGGCGTATATGGATTGGATCCACTGTAATCTACTGTGAGACACTGCTATCTCTGAGAGGCTCACAAAACGCAGACTCAGCCCCTTATTAACACACACACGTCCCACTAACGCTGTGGGGATTTCACACACACACACACACACACACACGTCCCACTAACGCTGTGGGGATTTCAGGGGAAAGTGAATGAATACTTTCAGGTCACCAGTTAGATTCCCCGTCGCAGGATGCTGCGTCAGCGGGAAGAGAGAGAGAGAGAGAGAGAGAGAGAGAGAGAGAGAGAGATAGACAGAGAGAGACAGAGAGAGAGAGAGAGAGAGAGAGAGAGACAGAGAGAGAGAGAGAGAGAGAGAGAGAGGATGTGATGAGAGCTGCTTCACTGTCCTTAACTCCACTGTCTGCTCCACACAATGTCAGAGTCACACACACACACACACACACACACACATACACACACACACACACACACACACACATACACACACACACACACACATACACACACACACACACACACACATACATACACACACACACACACATACACACACACATACACACACACACACACACACACACACACACACACACACACACACACACACACAGTCACACACACACACACACACACACACACACACACACACACACACACACACACACACACACACACACACACACACATGTTCAAAGTGTTCACAGGAATAAAACACATGGCCCATAACACGACTTGTCGTCTATAAGAAGACGTGCTTTGACATCAAACAGAAACAAGTTACATGACATGTAAAGATGTTTTCATATATTCACTCCTGAAAATATCTCGATAATTTCAGGCGGACTGCTCTGGATATTCTCCTGATCTGGCTCTTCATTATATCTGTTAGAGCCCCGAGGAGGGAGTTCTATAATTATGATTCAGTCAACATCATAGAGCTGCCCATTTTCTTCACAAAAGGAAAGCAAGTGTACGATCTAAAACAGGTTAAGCTTATTTATTATCAGGATCAGAATCAGAATCAGAATCAGAATCAGAATCAGGATCAGAATCAGAATCAGGATCAGAATCAGGATCAGAATCAGGATCAGAATCAGAATCAGAATCAGAATCAGAATCAGGATCAGAATCAGAATCAGGATCAGAATCAGGATCAGAATCAGGATCAGGATCAGAATCAGGATCAGAATCAGAATCAGAATCAGAATCAGAATCAGGATCAGAATCAGGATCAGAATCAGGATCAGGATCAGAATCAGAATCAGAATCAGAATCTGGGTTTATTGCCAAGTACATTTACACATACAAGGAATTTGACTTGGTGTATTGGTGCTAAACAATTAACAAGGAAATGAAGCAGAACTAGAAACAACTTAAATAATACAGAATAAGAAGATATTACAATATATAAAATATAATTTAAAAATGTAAAATATAAAAAACACAAAATGTAGAAAAGGTGTGATGTAGGAGCTGTGCAGTGGACTATGAGAAAAACAAAATCTTAGTGTGTGTAACTCCTCACAGAGTGCATGTAAGGAAGAAACATTTATAGCTTCCTGAATCCTTTATTTTAAAAGTCTACATGACATGCGCTTGCTGAACTGAGAGTGAAACCTATGGATTTGATATATCTGGCCAGTGAACGAGCTGCAGTTGTTGATGAGTTGGTTGTGAGGACTGTGCACAGTGCATCACCTTCAAAGACAACAAACACAAACAGGATGTCTATTAATCTGAACTCCACTGTGCAGTAAAGCTCCCTCTCGAGTGGTGTTTCTAAATCACAAGTGGAGCCATATGTGTTTTAGTTGCTCTGCCTGCCTTTGTCGAGCTGCAGTGTCTGGAATCAAACATGAATATTCATTCATCAGACGGAGGAGATGTTAGCACAGGGAAGGAAAAATGTCTAGAGGGCTCATCCTTTATCGTTCTCTCTCTCTCTCTCTCTGGCTTCGCTCCTCACATCTAATACTTCAAGGACGGCAGTTAATTTAAGATCTATTATAAATGATTAATTCAATATTTATGAATATTTTAAACTTCCTATTAAATTACTTTGTATCTGTTTAGCATTACATCTTTCCGGATATTCTTTATGTACACTCAAAGAGACAAAACTGTTACTCGTGTGAGATGTGTTTTCTTTTCCTTTTGATGTGTCTCACAATTAAACCAATGTTATTTCTGCCTTAGTCGTGCAGCACAAATACTTTGTGTGTGTGTGTGTGTGTGTGTGTGTGTGTGTGTGTGTGTGTGTGTGTGTGTGTGTGTGTGTGTGTGTGTGTGTGTGTGTGTGTGTGTGTGTGTGTGTGTGTGTGTGTGTGTGTGTGTGTGTGTGTGTGTTTGCTCCACTAGCTGTTGGTGTTAGGAGATAAGCGTGGAGGAAAGTCTCCTTTCTTCCTCTTTCAGGACCATTACCTTTCATTCCAATCACAGAGGAGAGCCCAGGGGAGGACGAGGAGGGGGAGGAGGGGGAGGGGGAGGAGGAGGAGGAGGGGTGGGGGGAGGAGGAGGGGGGGGAGGGGGAGGAGGGGGGGGAGGAGGAGGAGGAGGGGGAGGGGTGGGGCTTGTTGGGGGGCTTTGGAGGCAGAGGTGTTCGTGACTTTGTCCTACACGATGCTTTGAGGCGAGAGAGGGAGTGCCATAGGTACTGTACCTGGTACTACCATGTTTTTTTAATGATCCCTTTAATTGCTCTTTATGCAGCAGCTCTATTTATACCTGTTTGAAAAAACACTTTGTTTAAAAGGAATTCATATTTATGATTCAAAGAACACAAACAGTGAACTCTGTTTCAGGCAGCATGAGTCTGATGAGTCATGCATTCTCCATTGATGATGAGCCCGTTACCATTATATTGAGTTGATTGAGTATTATATACAATACATATATTGAGTTTTAAGTGACTTTATTCTTGCATCGTTTTTTAAATAACATTTTTACTTTAAAGATTTACCACAAATGAAAATGTCTCCTGGCAGTCCTTTAACATGTAGTTAAATTCAAATATACTCTCACTACAGGACTAAGGAATCTAAAATAATTATAACTATAATCACAGTAAGATACCTCCTATTGCCCCGCGAGGGAAGTTTGTTTCAACAGTTTGCACATGATCGTATCTTAATGCAAAAGAAAGTCCACACAACATGCTGAAGAAGAGTTTTTCTCATTTCTACTCTGAAACAAACAAACAAACAAACAAACAAGAAGATTTACTTTATTGATCCCGCAAGGAGGGGAAATTCAATTTTTCACTCTGTTATTGAGACATGCTTCACACACATGCACAAACAGGAGAGATGTCAGAGTGAGCGCTCCTGAGCTGGTGGGGGTTTAATGCTGTGCTCAAGGGCACCCTGGCAGTGCTGCAGGCACCTGTCTGCTACCAGATCAAGTTCAAGATTTGGTCCTCACCGGGACTTGAACTGGCAACCCTCACAGACTAATGCCGTCCAGACTAATCTTCCACCAAACAAACTTACATAAGAATAAAAAAAAAAAACAAGACAAAGAGTTGAAATGTATAATCACAGAGGAGACTTTTGTTTATGTCAGATACTTTAAAATGGTAGTTAAATGTTTTCTACAATTCTACAATTCACTTATCAGACTCTTTTCTCCAAAGCGACGTACATCAGAGAGTAAGAACAACACAAGCAAGGATCTAGAAAAAAGGGAACAATGTCAGTAAGAGCAAACGATCAGCTTTGAGTCTGATTGGACACACAGGTGCTGACAGGAAGTGACCAGAGGCAAAGCACAACATTGAGGGCAGTTCTTGAGAGCTCTAATCAGTATAGAAACCATCTTATAAGTCGTCGTTATCCAACAAAAACCATCGTCATTACCATCATCATCATCAATAATATGGAGACCATCATCATTAAGTTAGTAGGTATTCATGAAAGAGCTGGGTCTTTAGCTTTTTCTTAAAGGTGCAGAGGGCCAAAAACCATGATTGCTCATAGAACAGAACTCTGATTAAATGGATATTATAAACAATAACATTAATGGAGCCAATGTAAAGTACACATGCATTATCACCAATGTGCAAACAAGAGAGCAAAAAATCTCTTCTCTTGATGAAGCTGTAAGAGATGATGATGTAATGCACTGAGAGGACGCTGGATCTAAATCACCTCTGTTTCTTGGACTGCTGTGCTTTCACACAGGAAGTGTGGTTGATCTCGCAGAGGGCCGATCGGCCGAGCGATCGATCAGAAAGCAATAGATCTTGAATGAGAGGGTTGTATTGATCCCTCCCCCTCTCTCTCTCTTCCCCCCCCCCCCCCCTCTCATGGTTGGGATTATCTGCAGCATGGATAGATCACTGGCACTTACAGAGATAATGGTACCGCTGCAATAACTGTAACTCAGATATGTGGAACTTTTAAGTACATGTTATTTCAACCACTTCTGTGGGTCATAAAATACATTTAACCACATATTTATACATGATACCCCCCCCCCCCCCCCCCCCCCCCCACACACACACACATTTCAGTGTTTACTACTATCATCTTATTAGTTTTATTTATGGAGACCTCTAATTTCACTGTCTTAATTATTGCTTATAGTAATTATAGTGTTTTTTTTATTTTTTTTATTCTACACGTCTTAAAATCTATTAACATTAAGTTTTTACAAACAATCGTCTGGCCTTTCGACACGTTCTGGTGCTTGGTATATTATCTCACATGATTTAAAGTACAGTATCGGGCAGTTCTTATTCATGGCTCTTGCTTCTGACGACACCTTTTCAATCAGGTTAAGGATGATGGCAAGAGGGAAAACATTCATATTAAACATTCATGTTAATATTCAATAAATTGAGAAATAATTACATGATTATCAGTTTTACACCTCAAAACTGAATCCTCGACCCTCGGCTGTCATGGTCAGTGTGCTACTGCAGGATGTCACTTTGCTTCATTTGCCTTCATGTCATTCGGCTTAAGTAAAGGAAACTATATGATCTGGATGTGTGTGTGTGTGTGTGTGTGTGTGTGTGTGTGTGTGTGTGTGTGTGTGTGTGTGTGTGTGTGTGTGTGTGTGTGTGTGTGTGTGTGTGTGTGTGTGTGTGTGTGTGTGTGTGTGTGTGTGTGTGTTGTGTGTGTGTGTGTGTGTGTGTGTGTGTGGGAAGGGGTTTTGACGTCCTGTAAGGGTGACATCAGTGATGTGTGACCGTTGGTCGGCCAGGTGACAACAGTGAAGGCTGATTTACTAAAAGGACAGGAGCATCAGAGTAGAACCTGACCACACATCCTTCACACTGTCAGACAGATAAAACCCCCTCTGTCCATCACTGAGAGAGAGGGGGGGGGGGAGAGGGGGGGAGAGAGAGGGGAGGAGAGAGAGAGAGAGAGGGGGGGAGAGAGGGGGAGAGAGGGGAGGAGAGAGAGGGGGGGAGAGAGGGGGAGAGAGAGGGGGAGAGAGAGGGGGGGAGGAGAGAGAGAGAGGGGGGGGGGAGGGGGGGAGAGAGAGGGGAGGAGAGAGAGAGAGAGAGGGGGGGAGAGAGAGAGAAGGGGGGAGAGAGAGAGAAAGGGGGAGAGAGAGAGAGAGAGAGAGAGAGAGAGAGAAGGGGGGAGAGAGGGGGGAGAGAGAGGGGGGGAGAGAGAGGGGGGAGGAGAGAGAGAGAGAGGGGGGGAGAGAGAGAGAGAGAAAGAGAGAGACAGAGAGAGAAAGAGAGAGAGAGGGAAAGAGAGAGGGAAAGAGAGAGAGAGAGGGGGGCTCTCTCATCCATCCTTTTTTAGAACAAGACTTAGCTACCTTTATCTTCATGTCAAAAATGTCCTTCTTCCCGTGTCACCCTGTCCCGCATTATTCAACCTCTTTATGTCACTTTCTCCCAGATGTTGGGTTACACTGCTTCCATGTGTGTGTGTGTGTGTGTGTGTGTGTGTGTGTGTGTGTGTGTGTGTGTGTGTGTGTGTGTGTGTGTGTGTGTGTGTGTGTGTGTGTGTGTGTGTGTGTGTGTGTGTGTGTGTGTGTGTGTGTGTGTGTGTGTGTGTGTGTATTTGTCTTGGAAGCTCAGATGTCCGTTCAACTTCAGAGGCATTTTTTGAATCCCTCGCTCTCTCTCTCTCCCTCTCTCTCTCTCTCTCTCTCCCCCCGTCCATGTGCCAATCTCATCTGAGATGTGCGGCTGTGTGTGCATGTGTGTGTTATCAATACGCCCTTGTGCTTCAAGTATTGTAATCAATAGTCTTATGATTATCATGATTATCCATGTAGGGGAAGGCAGCATAAATGATTTCAAAACAGGGGCGAGGATGAAAGATGTTTGCTCTACACATTGAAGTGACTGTCAATAATTAATGCATGTGATTAATCTGTCAACATCTTTGCATGTGCGGAAATGATGAGAAGGGTGTGTGTGTGTGTGTTAGTGTGTGTGTGAATGGCCGTGACACCCTTGACTCCCCCCTCTAGAGATTGCAGCTCTGGGACTTTATGACATTCCTCCCCGTGTGTCATGATGGTATTCTTCTTATCTGTCTTATTTGAGATTCTTCAATTAAGACTTTTATCAATAACCACAAAGATGGACACATGCTGCACGCTCAGAGTTCTTTATATGGTCAGTTATATGTGCATACATGACAACATGTCACATATTGAGCTACTTCACCCGTTGAAACATGACTCTGTACTGACATTGGGTCATATATGTAGAAATGTGAAATACATTTTGAACTTGGTGCCTTCTTGGCCGAGAAAAGGCAGAAAGTGTCTTTTTGACTCATGTGGATGAAAGACACCAAATCCCAGAATGCACAGCACCGCAGGCCACTCCCACTAAGGTCCTCTAGTTCAGAATCAGCAGCCGTCTCGCCGCTATATTTATATTTTTTCGCCATCATCAGCTTTCTCCATAGAGCCTGTTAGCATAGCTTCAAAGCAATATGGCGGACGTTAAGTTTGGATTCTGGGAGTGAGTTCCCACCCGCTGATCTGTGATTGGTCTGTAGCTTCAGTGGTCGATAATATGAGGAACTAGCGTTGTAGTTTCACCCCGCTAACCGCAACAGCTTCCAGTGACGCAATATGACGATTCTTGCGTCACTTGAAGCTCCTTTACAGACTCAGAAATACAAAGATTTCTCATCTCAGGGGAAAATGAGGGCGGGATGCACGACCATTCAAAAATACTACCAGGTTTCTAATGATACAAAGATTAATGCAGATGGTGAAGTATCCCTTTAAAACCTTACAAAAGTTATGGTTTCTTTCCTCAGCAGGACTTTTAAAGGACAATTCATAGGAAAAAAAAAACACAATACTCAAGTAAAAAGAGATGTTTCACTTTTTTGAAGTTAAGCTTTGTTTGTCAAACTGCCTGTTCACAGGATCACTTACATTTGATGTGATATTAGATTATTAGTTCATACAAGATCTTTTAATTAGTAGAAAACAAGTGATGCTCTGTTGTTCCTCTGTCTGACTTCATGCTTGGTTCTACTGTATTAATCTTTATTGCCTGATATTTTAAAACATTTTGTGTAGTTGTACATTCACAGATTACAGATCTTTCCGTCCCATAGTGACTCAATTTCTATTAACTGAACAGCTTGACGTTGCATTGTGGGAGATGGTATAATTTGACACCTGTAGCACACAGTGAACAAACCAAACAGATAGAAGAAGTATGATAGAGGTGATTAGATGTTTTGATTTAGGGATCAAATTCTTTCTAGTGCACAAGGTGACGTGTATCAACACTGGTAAGGAAATGTGGCTGATCCTGGTGAGCGGATGTTTCCAAAAGTTGGCTTCCAAATTTTGATTCAATAAATGTGGTTAGAACAGCACACAGATACAAAAAATAAAATAAAAACACAAAGTTATATACAAATAATATACTGTACACAGTAGCAGCAATAGACATGTCTAAATAAAATATACCGGTACAGATTTATAATAAAATAGCAGCTGCAATAAAAAAAAGTTAGCAGCAGTTGTGTTGTTTTGTCCTTTGTGTTTCTAAAAAGATAATTAACAATAAATAATGAATAAAGCAAGCTGTTCGGATTGTGTTGTGGTCAGTTCAGGCCTATTTCTCTCCCCCCATCCTCTGTCCTCCCCCTCCTCCCTCCGAGTAAGTTTTCAGTCATCAATACTTACATTAAAGATATTTTACTGGCAGCAGTTCCTGAAATGTTCAAACATGACCACGTCTCTGTTTCCTGTAAATAATCCACATGCTTCACTCTCTGCGGCTCCGTCTGAACTTCTTCAACTTTAACAAAGTCAAAGAGTAAAAACAGGAGAAAGTTTAGCAAAAAGGATCCTGTGCCCCCCATGTTTCTATATCCTCCTTACAAACTCTCCATCTGTGTGCGTGTGTGTGTGTGTGTGTGTGTGTGTGTGTGTGTGTGTGTGTGAGCCTATCTTGCCTGCTATCATTTCCTGAATGACCTCTGCTTTCAGCCTATGATGGATTGTATTGCGCTCATAGACATTAATTTTCCTGAACCAGGCAAAAAAAAAAAGCTTTACTCACAGGAAGAGCATGTTGGTACAAGGGTAATTCCATAAAACAACAACTAAGATACAGCAGAGTGTGGCTGCTATCTAACAGCTCAGCGTGGGAGACTTCACACACTCCTCCTCCCTCGCTCACTCCGAGTCTTCCTCTCTCTCCAAGGTATAATCAAGAGCGTTTGCTTGTTTCAGTCGTTAGTATAGCAGGTATTTACACGCGTTCTCCTGTGAGTGTGTGTGTGTGTGTGTGTGTGTGTGTGTGTGTGTGTGTGTGTGTGTGTGTGTGTGTGTGTGTGTGTGTGTGTGTGTGTGTGTGTGTGTGTGTGTGTGTGTGTGTGTGTGTGTGTGTGTGTGTGTGTGCACGGTGTTCAGGTAAGTTGCAGCTGCTGTCTCGGTGGAGCTGTCTTCTCATTAAGGCGGGTAATGAGCTCAGTCACATCCACCTCTGCAGGTCACCCCAGGAGAGAGAGAGAGAGAGAGAGAGAAGGAGAGAGAGAGAGAAGGAGAGGGAGAGAGAAGGAGAGGGAGAAAGAGAAGGAGAGAAAAGGAGAGGGAGAGAGAAGGAGAGAAAGAGAGGGAAGGAGAGGGAGAGAGAAGGAGAGAAAAGGAGAGGGAGAGAAAGAGAGAAAAGGAGAGGGAGAGTGAAGGAGAGAGAATTAGAAACAACAGAGGGAGTATATATGGGAAAGAGAGTGAGAGATCCTCTGTGTGCTTGAGGGAAAAAGGGGGATGTCTTAATCATGTCACCTGCCTGCCGTTCCACTCGACTGCAGCACCTTTGGGTAACTCCCTATTTACTCTGCCATCCCCTCTGCTTCCTGTGTTGCAGAGAGACTGGAAAAGACATGTGGGGAAAGAGTGAGGATACAGTGGAGAGAGAGAGTCGTGGAGTCAGAGACAGAATGAGGTTGTCGGAGGGAAAAGGGAAACAAAAGGGTTAAAAAAAACAAGCCGGAGCAGAGGGAGAGGGGAAGTGTTAAAAGAAGGAGGAGAAGGAGCGAAAGGGGGCGAGGAATAGAGGGAGAGTGTGTCTTCCCAGGAGTGAGCAGGCTGTCTTGTCGAGTAGTTCATCATTGTGTCCCCGGTGACTGTGTCTGTGGCCTGGCCCCGCTGTAGCTATAATAAGACATAAATAAGGAACAAGACTGCCTTATCTACACTGTGGCCCCCATCTCCTCCTCTCCACTCCGCTTTTATCCCTCTTTTTTCTTCCTCTCACACACACACACACTCGAGCTGCAGCTGATGCAGAGTGGTGTGTTTTAAGAAGCGTTTTTTTCCAACATGTGAAACACTTACTGTACACTATCAGATGGTTGTACAGTTGTGATGAACCTACAGTCTTTACACACACACACACACACACACACACACACACACACACACACACACACACGAGCCTAAACACACTTCTGTAGATAAATGTTACAGTCAGTTTTTGCAACAGTTTGGAACATGACTGTTAAATCCCAATTTACTGCATGGTTAGAAACAGGGCGATTAATCTGAGTTTATACTCTATGTGGATTTATTCAGGCATTAACACATTATGTCATGGAGTTCTCACTTTTACAGCAGGTAGATTTCCCATTAAGGTTTGCCTGATCTGTTAAGAGTCACCCTAACCCCCAAGTTGAACTAAAAACTTTCAGGTTCAATACATTTCATTTCATTTCAAACCTTTATTTATTCTCGAAAAGACACTGAGGTTTTCCCTCATTTCCAACGCCGTCGAGATTACAAGCTCAGTAAAACAAGCAAAAAACACATCAAACACTCAGAATCTGGGACAAAAACCACTGAGATCATTTAAAACAGTTGAAAACAACAATTTGAAACAAAGTTTGTTCGAAGTCAAATTCCTAAACTCTGGACGAGAGGGAAGAACTCCGATCCTTAGAGTTTGCTGGAGGGCGTTCCACACAAATCAATCAATCTTTATTTGTTTAGCGCCAATTTATAACACATTTTATATGAAGACACAACATAAAGAGCCGGTCT
>NC_083615.1:1931575-1939075 GCF_963584025.1 Labrus mixtus | reverse complement strand
ATAGTCCAGATTACATTCCCTCTCCTTGGCTAGACAAGCTTTTTTTTCCAATTTCTTCCAACCCGAGGGAAGACAGGTTGAGAAGAAGAAGCAGCTGATGGTTAAATGCATTAACTACATTTTTAGCCCTCCTCAATATGTCTGTCTGGTTTCCCTAATCCCTCTCTGTTGACGTGGCAGGACGAAGCGAGTGTGGCGCTGGTTGATAGGGAGGGTTCTCCTGCCACTTCCTGAAGACACTTGCCCTCCCATGTTCCCCCCTCATCACGCGCCCCTCTTCTCTTTTCTTAAGCATTAAACAGCTCTTGCACACAAAAATTCAGACAAACAGTTTGAAAAAATGTGTCTTCAGCTGCAGCTTTGACACGTTCAGAGAAGGAGAGGAATTGGATTGGAGTCGAAGAAGAGGAGAGGGGAAGTCAGCTCCGGGCCAAGAGGAGAGTGTGCAGAGGACAAGGTGGATGGAGTGGGTGCAGCTTGGATAGAGACATGTAGAGGTTGGATAAGCATGTACATGAACCCACCTTATAGACTTAGGTGTTGGGGGGGATGGAGAGCATTGTTGTAGGGGAGATCTGGAGGGATAGAGGGGGGGACCAGCGCAGGAAGAGGAGGACCGGGTAAGAGAAGAGTGATTATGGTGGGTCTGGGGCTGCCAGGCCTGATAAATGACTAATCAGGAGAACAGGGCCTTAGGTCTCTCACAGGACCACTACTACCACAGGCTTATCACATGCACTGACTGCAGAAGCACACACACACACACACACACACATGCAGTACATGCCTCTTGCAGCCTTACACACTTGGACACAAAAGGGAAGAGAGTTAGAGAAAAGAGAGGGGTGGATTGAATCCATAGCCGCCTCTCTTAGAGCAGACCTCTGCTTGGGAGTGCTGTTATAGATCCACCTCTGCCTCCCCCCCCCCCCCCCATGCACTGTCTCACCTCTCTGACTCCTTGCTCCCAGGTCTAATAGTCTGCCAAGGCTGGGACAAAGAGCAGGTCACACAACCATCAAAATGCTGTTCTCTTACATGATGGTATATCCAGTGTTAACTTTTTGAAATCCAGGCACTTTGTTTGAAGGTGTGTGTGCTACACAGGCAAAACAGGATGTATTAAAAACTGTTAAGTCTGGCTGGTTAAATCCAATCTGGCTGCATTCCAAGCTAATGATCAGGAAAGGGAGCAAAAGAGAATTATTGAGAGGAGGGAGGAGTAGGAGGAAGCAGCAGCGGCGGCGATATGGACGTCTTTGTGTGCCACGCTCCATTGACTCTGACTCCATACCTCAGCAGCCATGTGATCCCAGTGTGATGCTGCTAATAGTGACACCAGAAGGGTCGAGAGCAAGTGCGAGGGCAAGACAGTCGCTCGGGGGGAAGAGGGGCGGCGGAGGGCAGATATGGGGGAGGATGGGAAGAAGGAACAGGCGGAGAGAGGGCAGAAGGAGAGGAGGATGGGACTGTGGTCTCGGTGGAATTGTGTGAAAGGACGGCCAAGTTGGTTCCTCTATCCCCTTGTACCTTTATGTACCCCCATGTCCCTTTACGTCCAGCCGTGTCCCAAGGATGCTGGGTCGTTTTGCACAGCCGGATCACCTCTGTACTTCCTATACCGACAATGCTGTTTTTTTTCTCATGCGGCGGCTGCTGTTGCACTGGTTTGTTTGACTCTGTGTGTGTGTGTGTGTGTGTGTGTGTGTGTGTGTGTGTGTGTGTGTGTGCTGAAAGTTAGACATTAACCTACACAATCAAGGTGTGTCTGACTCTCTTTTGGGGCTGAAGGGCACATACATCAGTTCTTATCCCAATGCGTTTACATTTTACAGCCTAGATCATGGGTCAGTTGGTAGAGTCGTCGCCTCTCCACCAGAAGGTCGAGGGTTCGATCCCCAGCTGGTCAACATGTCCGATGTGTCCTTGGGCAAGTAGGACACTTAACCCCGAATCGCTCCTGCTGCTTCAGTGGTGGTGTATGAAGGGATTAGTTACTTCTGATGGATGATACACAACGATCACTACCATCAGTGTGTGAATGTGTAGGTGTGACATGTGGTGTAAAAGTGCTTTGAGTAGTTGGAAGACTAGAAAAGTGCTATATAAGCTCAAGACCATTTACCATTTACCATCATGTAAACCTTTAAAAAAACACAAAAAAAGAAAATGATCAAAAATACAACTATTTTTATGTTGTTGTATTTTGATCATTTTCTGTTTTTTGTGTTTTTTTAAAGGTTTAAATGATGGTAAATGGACAGGACTCAGACAAACACTGGATAATAAAGATTGACTTTTAATTACAAGAGTTTTATTTCACAAATGGACTTCTTGTTCAAAACACACAAAATCCTCATTTCCACATAAGATGAGACCTTAAAAAGCCAGAAATTTTCAAAACAACAATTTTTGGTGGGCTGGTTTGTTGGCCAGGTAACATGGAGGTGAGGGGCGTGTCTAACAAAAACAAGGCTGACATCACAACAGGTCAACAGGTAGGAATAAAGGGGATGGTTAAAGGGGGGTGGTTAAAAGCCTGCACAAGAGTCTGATACACAAATATGTTGGAGGCATTTGATTGGTTGTCCCTACCTTTTTGAATTTTTTTTACCTTTCCTTCAATTGTGTACCCACCCTGTTTAAATGATGTTTGTTAATCTCTTTCTTGATGACCCTGATGAAGGCCACGAGCCGAAACGCGTCGGTCTTAATTGTTAATAAAGTCTTCTTACTACAAGTGTTGCAGGAGCTTTTTGACCTCTTCTAAGCCTTTCACTCTTCATGCGCCTCGTCAGTTGGTGAAGTTTGAGCCAGAAACTCCTTTTTTTCTCCAAAACAACAATTTTACAAACGCATGCATTTCATGTGTCTATTATATGATTTAATTTTCATTGTAATAATTCAATCTAAATTCCTTAACAACAAAAAGATGTATCTTAAGACGTTGTTTTTAGAATTTATTAACTGGTCATCCAACCACACATTTTCCTTTGCTCGGTGCTCTCCAGTAGATAAAGATGAAATCCTACCGGTCTAATTCGTATATCACAACCAATATGTATCCTTGCCGCTCCTGGGGCAGCAGTCATAACATGGGAAGTGTTGGTTAAGCCTTCGCTGCTCTCTTACTGTCACTCCTGGCTAACTCTAAGCCGTGTTGAAGCCTTGTGATGCATACTTCTCTCTGACTCACTGTCTCCACCAATCACAAGCAGCGGCCCCATGATGCCCTGTGATGTGGTTCCCACAGATGCCCGTGTCCGCGGCGATAAGGCCTCGCAGATGAGCAATCTGATTGGATTAGCGGGCCCTTTGAACAAGGTCTGACTGGCTGTTTGCCGGCGGGATGCAAATTAGCTCCTTAAGAGCAAGGCAGGGACTAGACCTTTATTGGGCATGGCAGTTAGGACGGTGGCAAGGAGGGAGGAAGGAGGGGGGGTAGAGTGTGGCCTCTGAGAGCTGAATAGTGGGAAGTGAAGAGGTAAAAGTACATCACTGGCAGACGATACTCTCTCCCTCTCTCTTTCTGTCCTCTCTCTCAGTTTTGCTTAACGTCTTTGTGGTGCCACTGCCCCGGCTGCTCGGCCTTCTGGCTGACTGGCTGAGGCTCATTTGTGTCGGTGTGTCAGAGCCATTTGCATCTGTGTTTCAACTTACCTGACAGCCACTTAACCTCTAGGGCCTGGCACCATCCACAGTGAGGATTCTTGACTGGACAGACTGGAGCATTACTGTAACACCTTTGTTAGACCTAATCAGTAGGTAACTGTGCGAGACTGCAGGGCTGCACAATTTCAGTCAAAACAATAATCAATTAATATTTTTTATTAAGTCTGAGATCATGATTATTAATCAAAATTATTAATTAATTTTAAGTAAAAACATTTTTTATTTTAAAATCATGTACATCTTGCTTCTCCACTATTGCCAGGGCTGGACGTGGACTAAAGACGTGCTAAAGCGGTCTACACCTGCTCTTAACAATTGACCAAATCCAGATTGTGGAGTACGATGTAGATGTCGGTCTTCTTCTTCTTACCAGCCTCACGTTGTTAACATTACCACTAATGTGATGTAACAATTCATTCATAATCTTTTATCAGTAATCAGTGACTATGTTTACGTGCACACCATATTCCTGTATTAATCGGAATAAAGACAATATTCTGCGTAGGAGTCATGTAAACACCTTATTCCGATTGTCATAACTCGATTAAGCTCATTTTCCGATTATTAAAAACCTGGATAAGGTTCTGGCATATGCCTGTATCAACCTGAATATTGGGTCATGTAAACGCATTAGTCTGAATGTGCTACTTCAAGGATCTGTTTACGTCTGCGCATGTTCAACATGGCGAGAAACACGCAAAAGACGTTACACTTTTGGGGCGAGGAGGAGACAAATTTACTACGACTACTACTCGCTCCAACCCGTCCGGGATGTGAACTTTCATCCATAGTCTCCGCGGAGCTCTGGTTGGTATCCATGGCTCCGTTTACCTTTTCCTCGTGTTCTCGTCGGCCTCGGTTGAGGAGGTGAACGAGTGTTCCAGTCACACTTTGATGGAGAAGTGATGAGAATATTACACAGTGCAGTGCAAAAGCAAGCATCTTGGACTTTTTGGTGGAAATGCCAATACAGTGCGTGTGAAAAGAACTCCCCAAGATGACGTCATGACGCTACTACTACTACGACGGTTTATTCTGAATATGCTGATTAGCATGTAAACACCTTCTTTGGAATATTGCCTTAACCAGAATATGGACCTTAATAGGAAAATGGTGTGCATGTAAACGTAGTCAATGTCTTAGAAATAGACAAATAAGTCTGCTGGTAAAGACAGCA
Organism: Labrus mixtus; assembly: GCF_963584025.1. Taxonomy (NCBI): domain Eukaryota; kingdom Metazoa; phylum Chordata; class Actinopteri; order Labriformes; family Labridae; genus Labrus; species Labrus mixtus. The sequence goes on along the minus strand of NC_083615.1, from coordinate 1,934,226 downwards.
AGTATACAACAATGGAGTTATTCTCCTTCATCATTTCAAAAACTCAACTCATGATTCAAAATAATTGAGAAAACGAGTCTTCAGATATGAAAATTAAGAACCATTAGCTTTCTGTTTTATTCAGTCAATGTTTGAAATGTTGTTTTTTCCCCTTTAATAAGTTAAATCGCTGAGACTAGACTTAGACAGAATAAGCTTAATACCATTGGAAAGAAACGGTCAGGCCATGTTTGGGGGGTTACTGTACAGTATTTTTACTATTCTATATGAACACACACACTCACACTCTCATGTGCACTCACACATGGTATATGACCTCATACTGCCAACAGAGGAAGAAAGTCAGGTTGATGCTGTAAGTCATGCTAGATAAATCCTGCTTTTGCTCCACAGAGACAAGGTTGTTTTGGGTGTAGAGGGGGGGTGGAGGGCCGACTGGATGGAGTGGTGCCTATACAGTTTTAAGAGCAGATCCCACTGTCGAAGGCTTTAAGCAGCATGCCGCACCCCCCTCCCTCATCTCCCCTGGGGGGGTTTTATCTGCCCATTTCCTTCTCTTGTGCTAGGCCCTCGGGACGCCTTAATGGCGCCATGTTCTCTGTCAGTCAGATATTTAAATGGAAACCGACCATGAAAGTATGGCTGCTCAGGGCCGGCTCGCTCTGTGCCACGTCCTTGCTCTCAGCAGCCAGAGTCAAAGGCAGAGTCCCAAACCCCCGACTCTGAGCTCCAGACAAGAAGCCAGGGGAGGAGGGGGGGGGGAGTCAGTCTCAATCTGCAAGTTTAATATCCCCCATCAGGTTTTTAAACCTGTTTACCTTGCAGATTTGATCAAGGATACTGATGCAAATGGAGTCAAAGGCTCCTTGCACAGGAAACCTTCTGTCCAGGGGGTTCATTGATTCATGCTAAATGGGTTCTGGCATTATTCTTAATCACTCATGTGACTCAATTGATAATGTCTTAAACCAAAAAGAATATTGGTACCACTTGACCGGCTTGCACATTTAACAAATCGCTGTTGGACTTCAAAATCTTTTTATTAGTTTGCACAGATGATAAGAAAACATACAGTTGGCATAAGAGTTGATATTGTACTGTTGGTCATATTTTATAAACCCCATTCCAACCCAGTTAACCCCCATACCCACCCACCGAGTCAGGAATCCCATTCCCACTCCGAAGGTAGGCCTGTTTCCACAGTAGCCTACCCAGGAGTCTCATTCACACTCATGCATACGAGGACAAGGAGCAAGAAGAGAGAGGAAATAATGAATTAATAAAGTAAAGGAAGAAAAAAACCATTAGAAAAAAATAAACAAAACAGACACAAAACAAAACTTCAAGATAGTTCCTTAAGTAATTCCATTAGACATTCAATTTGCAGGTAAGACAACATAAATTAGGTTTTTATTTTTTTATTTGAGAGACAGAGTTCATCTCTTATTCATTATTTTCCTCATTGATACCTAGGGTATCGATATGATCTAAAAAGGGTTGCCAGGTGTTATGGAATAATGTGAAGGGAGAACCTCGTCTTCTCAAGCCTGATGCACTGCAGTATATGACTTGTTGTGGTTTTTTTTAAAGCTGGTGTAACGTCACCGTTGTCTTCCTCATGCAGTTATGATAATCACTTTGACAATTGACAGCTGCAGGTGGCCTCACCAACCCCCCCAGCAGACAACCTAATTTAACCCAGTAATAAATCTCTGTGCCCAGTTGGCCATTTTAGCTGTTTGGCACAGGGCACTGTAAATTCACCCTAATTAGATCCTCCCTGCACTCCTCCCCATTCTCCCCCCATCTTCTCCCTCTCTCTTGTTTCCTCCCCCTGCTCATTGGTACATATGCTCATACACCTGGCCCGCATCGTTACCTGTTTACAAATGACCACGGCTGGTTCTGCTGGCTTCAGCAGCCGCTCCACCGCGCAGTACTGAATCTCTCTCTCTCTCTCTCTAACCTCCCCTGTGTCATAATTAGACCTCAGAGCTCATGTTTGCTTAATATAATAATCCAGTACACCTGCATTTCTCTCTCTATAGTGCCTCGGTATATACGAGCCTGCCCCCCATCTGCACCCCTTCTCCCCCACCCCCTGACCTCATGTAGATAGAGTTTGGAAGTGATGTTACCAGGAACTCTTAGACCACCTTACATATTTTGTTTTAATATCACATTTTCCCAAGAAAAAGACCAACCAACACCTCCCTGCTCTTGAAGGTGTGAGTATTGAGCATGTGTATGCGTTGTTAATGTGTGTGTGTGTGTGTCGGGGGTGTCAGTGTCAGGGCTAATGGCCTCTCTAGCAGGGAGCGCTGGCCTGAAGATTTATGCCACAAATTAGTCAAATGTGATCAAACAGCAACCCAGTTAATCATGCAGGACCCCAACGTTTGTCCCTGCTTTATCTACAGGCGTAATTATAGACACCCATTCCTGTGACAGGCCAATGGCAGGCCCCCTGTGTAGGGATATTGGGGGGGGGGTGTTGTCACTGTGATGAATGTCTTAGAGGGTGCGTGAGTGTTTTAAACAGGAATATACTTAACACCCCCCTTGTGACTTCTGTGAGTGAAAGCATGCCCCCCCTGAAGAACCGCTCCAACTGTAAGTTGAGGACCAACCTCCCCTAAATGAATATTAGT
>NC_083615.1:1891575-1926575 GCF_963584025.1 Labrus mixtus | reverse complement strand
GCTTTTCCCGTCACATTTATTTGCCCTCAGAGTGTCAAAAAAAGTCTGTATAAGGTGAAAGATTGGGGGGGGTGCGTTCGCTCTCCAGCATCCTCTGCTTTCTGATGCAACACATTGCACACCCCTCTCTCTCTCTCTCTCTGCATTTCTAAAATCACGTCTGTGTCTTTCTGTCTCGTCCCATCTCCACCTGTCCCAGTGACAGGCCTCTTATCCTCCATTAGTGCATTTAAACAGGACAAAAGTGCCGTCCACATCACGGGGCCTGTCTCCACCTGACTCCCCGTCCTGTCACTCAGCGGGCGTAATGAAAGCATCCCCATTCTGTTTGAAGGTGGGAGATGAAACGAGGAACAGTATAGTCAGGGACCTGGTTGGCCTGACAGACCAGATTAGGGTAGCCGATCCTGAAGAAGAAGAGGTACGAGGGAAGGAGAGAGGTGGGTGAGGATGTTCCTGCCTAACTGGATTAGATGAGGGGGAGTGAAGGGAAAGGTAGAGCAAGGGTCTGTGCTTGTCTTTATTACAGAATGGAAGGGAAGTGGAAAACTTGTGTGCCTGTTTGTGTAACAAAGACAGGTATTGGTTGACTTTCCGGTTGCACTCTAAAGACTTGTTTTGCACAGAGGGAGATGATAAGCAGAGAGGGAGACGGACAGAGCACAAGGTTTTACAACTCTATGCTGTTTCTCCCAGAGGGTTTGGACTTCCAGTCACATGACTTGGACAGAGTCACAGATTTGATTACTTTTTGGACTCCGCTTTTCACTTGGATGCCGGGGGCGGTTCCAGAGGGGGAGCAGGGGGTTAGCCTGGGCACTACTACTTAAAAAAATCAAATAAAGCCAAGTAGATTTATTTTTTTCAAATCTTCAAATTTCCAGATCTGATCAAAATTCTCCATGACTGATCTTCTGGTCTGATCCAAAAGAAAACACAATCGTAAAAACACACAATTCTGTAAATTTAAAATGGAAAAAATTGAATTTGTGGAAAAAATAAAACTGATTACTATGGCAGTAAAAAATGGCATTTCTTTTGATGAAGAGTTCTAACGACTGGTTTAGGACTAGAAATTCAAAGTTTAGGACTTTTGACTTGGGACTTGACTCTGGACTTGAGACTTCCTTGTGACTTTGACTTGATCCCACCTCTGGACTATCTCCCCTCTATGACTCACAGCTGGACTCGAGTTATATTCTGGGTTTTAAACAAGATATATGATGTCTCCCACTGGGCAGACATTTTTCTTCAAAGCCAACACGGGAGTGAAATAGTGTGACTGAGCTGAATTTATTAATCATTCAATTAACTAAATGTTCCTTCTTGGTTTAGTCCAGATGAATGGACTGTCAGACTTTAATGCAATCTAATTCTCAGCACACCTCCAGAGAGACGCCGAGAACTCAACTGCTCTGCGACTCCATGATTTCTCTCAGCCTGTCGTCGCTTTCACCTGCATTACTCATTCACAGTGTGACAACACACCATGACAACACAGTGTGACAACACAGTGTGACAACACACCATGACAACACACCATGACAACACACCATGACAACACAGTGTGGCAACACAGTGTGACAACACACCATGACAACACACCATGACAACACACCATGACAACACAGTGTGACAACACACCATGACAACACACCATGACAACACACCATGACAACACAGTGTGACAACACACCATGACAACACACCATGACAACACACCATGACAACACAGTGTGACAACACAGTGTGACAACACACCATGACAACACAGTGTGACAACACAGTGTGACAACACACTATGACAACACAGTGTGACAACACACTATGACAACACACTATGACAACACACTGTGACAACACACTGTGACAACACACCATGACAACACACTATGACAACACACTATGACAACACACTGTGACAACACACCATGACAACACACTATGACAACACACTATGACAACACAGTGTGACAACACACTATGACAACACACTATGACAACACACTATGACAACACACCATGACAACACACCATGACAACAAACCATGACAACAAACCATGACAACACTGTGTGACAACACACCATGACAACACTGTGTGACAACACACTATGACAACACACTATGACAACACAGTGTGACAACACACTATGACAACACACTATGACAACACACCATGACAACACACTATGACAACACACTATGACAACACACCATGACAACAAACCATGACAACACTGTGTGACAACACACCATGACAACACACTATGACAACACAGTGTGACAACACACTATGACAACACACTATGACAACACACTATGACAACACACTATGACAACACACTATGACAACACACCATGACAACACACTATGACAACACACTATGACAACACACTATGACAACACACTATGACAACACACTATGACAACACACTATGACAACACACTGTGACAACACACCATGACAACAAACCATGACAACACTGTGTGACAACACACCATGACAACACACTATGACAACACAGTGTGACAACACACTATGACAACACACTATGACAACACACTATGACAACACACTATGACAACACACCATGACAACACACTATGACAACACACTATGACAACACACTATGACAACACACTATGACAACACACTGTGACAACACAGTGTGACAACACACCATGACAACACACCATGACAACACACTATGACAACACACTATGACAACACACCATGACAACACACTATGACAACACAGTGTGACAACACACTATGACAACACAGTGTGACAACACAGTGTGACAACACACTATGACAACACAGTGTGACAACACACTATGACAACACAGTGTGACAACACACCATGACAACACACTATGACAACACACTATGACAACACACTATGACAACACACTGTGACAACACACCATGACAACACACTATGACAACACACTATGACAACACACTATGACAACACACTGTGACAACACACCATGACAACACACTGTGACAACACACTGTGACAACACACCATGACAACACAGTGTGACAACACAGTGTGACAACACACTATGACAACACAGTGTGACAACACACCATGACAACACACCATGACAACACACTATGACAACACACTGTGACAACACACCGTGACAACACACTATGACAACACACTATGACAACACACTATGACAACACACTATGACAACACACTGTGACAACACACCATGACAACACACTATGACAACACACTATGACAACACACTATGACAACACACTGTGACAACACAGTGTGACAACACACTGTGACAACACACTATGACAACACACTATGACAACACAGTGTGACAACACACTATGACAACACACCATGACAACACACCATGACAACACACTATGACAACACACTATGACAACACACCATGACAACACACTATGACAACACACTATGACAACACACTATGACAACACACTATGACAACACACTATGACAACACACTGTGACAACACACCATGACAACACACTGTGACAACACAGTGTGACAACACACCATGACAACACACCATGACAACACACTATGACAACACACTATGACAACACACCATGACAACACACTATGACAACACAGTGTGACAACACACTATGACAACACAGTGTGACAACACAGTGTGACAACACACTATGACAACACAGTGTGACAACACACTATGACAACACAGTGTGACAACACACCATGACAACACACTATGACAACACACTATGACAACACACTATGACAACACACTGTGACAACACAGCATGACAACACACTATGACAACACACTATGACAACACACTATGACAACACACTGTGACAACACACCATGACAACACACTGTGACAACACACTGTGACAACACACCATGACAACACAGTGTGACAACACAGTGTGACAACACACTATGACAACACAGTGTGACAACACACCATGACAACACACCATGACAACACACTATGACAACACACTGTGACAACACACCGTGACAACACACTATGACAACACACTATGACAACACACTATGACAACACACTATGACAACACACTGTGACAACACACCATGACAACACACTATGACAACACACTATGACAACACACTATGACAACACACTGTGACAACACAGTGTGACAACACACTGTGACAACACACTATGACAACACACTATGACAACACAGTGTGACAACACACTATGACAACACACCATGACAACACACCATGACAACACACTATGACAACACACTATGACAACACACTATTACAACACAGTGTGACAACACACTATGACAACACACTATGACAACACACTATGACAACACAGTGTGACAACACACTATGACAACACACCATGACAACACACCATGACAACGCACCATGACAACACACTATGACAACACACTGTGACAACACACCATGACAACACAGTGTGACAACACACTATGACAACACACTGTGACAACACACTATGACAACACACTGTGACAACACACCGTGACAACACACCATGACAACACAGTGTGACAACACACTATGACAACACAGTGTGACAACACACTATGACAACACACTATGACAACACACTATGACAACACACTATGACAACACACTGTGACAACACACTATGACAACACACCATGACAACACACTATGACAACACACTATGACAACACACCATGACAACACAGTGTGACAACACACTATGACAACACACTATGACAACACAGTGTGACAACACACTATGACAACACACTGTGACAACACAGTGTGACAACACAGTTTGACAACACACTATGACAACACACTATGACAACACACTATGACAACACACTATGACAACACAGTGTGACAACACACTATGACAACACAGTGTGACAACACACTATGACAACACAGTGTGACAACACACTATGACAACACACTATGACAACACACTATGACAACACACTATGACAACACACTATGACAACACAGTGTGACAACACACTATGACAACACACTATGACAACACACTATGACAACACAGTGTGACAACACACTATGACAACACACCATGACAACACACTATGACAACACACTATGACAACACACTATGACAACACACTATGACAACACACCATGACAACACACTATGACAACACACTATGACAACACACCATGACAACACACTATGACAACACACTATGACAACACACTATGACAACACACTATGACAACACACCATAACCACACTGCGACAGTACTGTATAAACACACTGTTACAACACACTGTAACAACACAGTGTGACAACACAAAATGACAACACACTATGACAACACACTGTAACCAAAGACTTTTGACAACACAGTGTAACAACATACACTTTTGGTAAAATAAGTTGTCATGTTTTTTACAGTGTACTCATTCTCCATCTTGCTTTTGACACACATTTTATTCTAGAACAATTTCTCTGCATCTTGTTATCAAAGTTCAGTTTTTTGCAGACTATCTCCTCCCTTTGTCTCTCTCTCTCTTACCTTCCCTCCTCAGATAGAGTCTTCCTCTGTGTCTTTGGGTTCGGCTGCTATAGACGGTCGGAGCAGTCGATCGTATCAGACTATCAGGCCAGTTCAACCATAAATTACCTGCAGCTAACAAAGCGTGTGGCTGTAACCATTACACAGGCAGTCAAAGTCACCCCGGCCCACACGGATGGGTTAAACACTTTCACACACTGAGTGAGAGCAGAACAAAGAGAGTGCAGGGAGATTGTTTGTGTGAATCCGATAGAACGCCCACTGATGTTTCAATATTCAAAATGTTACATTTTCAAACACAGACAATTGAAATATGCAAATTCAGTCAGAGAGGATTGTGACGAGTTCATATCAGCTGATAAGGATATGATTGGTAGGATACCTCAGTAACTAAATACCTTTAATCACATACTGTATGTATTTGCAGGAGTATTTTATAAATGTATTATTCATTCAATTTTGGTAATAATTCCTGAAAATCTGAGGAGTTTTTTCCTTAACTGTGTTTCTAGATCACGCTCATTTCAGGTAAATTTACATGCAGTGTGAAGACACGAGCATAATAAAGATCACTAGCATTAGCATGCTAACACAACAATGCAGCGCGAGTTGTTTTGGTTTCATGCTGGTGCTCAAGGGCGACATTTGCTGGATCAAAAAATCACATATAAAGCCTTTAATAAGGAACATAACAGCAGAGTTAGTTTACGTCTTGATTTCTCTTTTAAACCTGTCAACTCCGATCATATAAATCAGGGGTTCTCAAACTTTTTTAGTGGACCCCTTTCAGGTGAGACATTTTTCCAAGGACCCCCCCCCCCCCCATTATCTTAACGTTGATAAGCATATATTAATACTATGTAATAATGTACCATACTGCAACGATAGAATTAGTCTACATTTATTTTCCAAGTAAATCATTTTATAAACTTTGAGAAAACGTTGGCTCCGAGGAGTTCTTTTGTTTTGATTTTTTTTTTTTTTTTATAGTTGCACTCTCTGAAGTGACCGACATGTCACGATCATATCAGAATTGATCTAATGGCACTAAACTAAAGTGGGCGGGAGTATTGGACAAAGGAGCTGATTTTATTGGTGCAAGAGGTCCCAGTTTGTAGATATGCTTTTTCAATGATATAGCACACGTTTACAATTGTTTGTAAATTATTCCGCAGACCTCCAAGCTATGGTTCGCGGACCCCTGGGGGTCCTGGGACCCCATTTTGAGAATCACTGCTATAAATAACTAATAACTATAAGGAAATATCCAACATATTTTTGATTAAGATATTTTCAAAGCAAACAGTTCACTACCCATCTTAATTACCAATTGGTGGATCTGACAGAATAACACCTCTACTGTTATTAAGCACAAATACTTTACAGTCAAACATCTGATGGTATGTTGAATGTATCCGCTGTAAACTTATACGGCACTTCATTCTCCATTGCCCCTCCCACCCTCTGGAACTCTCTCCCTAAAAACATCAGAGACTCCCCCACACTCACTTCCTACAAGAAATCCCTCAAAACTCACCTTTTCATCAAACTGACTCTCATCCTCTTCCCTCCACACTACTTCTGTGTTGTATTGTTCTCCTAGTTTTTGTTGTTGTTTCCTGTCAAAGCGTCTTTGAGTATTTAGAAAAGCACTATATAAATCTCATTTATTATTATTATTATTATTCATCCGTCCAGCTGGTAGTGTTTCAGTGGCCACTGTCCCTTTGTGTTGAACTATTTGTTGTGCTGTGTGTTTCCTCTCCTAGCTGTATGCAGGTCTGTGTTATTGTCTAATTGAGAGCATGTTCTGTGCTGCAGTTCTGCCCTGGAGGTTATTGTAAGCACACACACACTGTAGCAGGACAAATGAGAATACACCCCACCATCTGCCAAGAGAGACACTCCCTCGCCCTCTCCTTGTCCCTTTACCTTTTGTCGCCCTCTCTTTTACTCTCTTCCTCTCATTTTTATTCCTCTGCTTCATGCTCCAACCTCTTTCCTTTTAACCCTTTCTTAACTCCCCCTCTTCTTTTACATTTTCTACTCCACCTTCCAAACCTCAACACTTTTTATTTCTCCTCCTTTCTGTCCTTGTAGCGCCTTTAATATTCTTGTGTTTTTTGTTTTTTTATTCTGCTTTCCTCCACTTAAATCCATCCTGAGTTTGTCAGTGGGATGTGTGTGTGTGTGTGTGTGTGTGTGTGTGTGTGTGTGTGTGTGTGTGTGTGTGTGTGTGTGTGTGTGTGTGTGTGTGTGTGTGTGTGTGTGTGTGTGTGTGTGTGTGTGTGTGTGTGTGTGTGTGTGTGTGTGTGTGTGTGTGTGTGTGTGTGTTGTATTATGGAGAGTTCAGGCTGTTACAGTGTTACCTTTGTCCAACCGCAGACTTCTAGAATGTTCCGTGGGCACGATCCATAGGGGCTGACACCGAAGGTGACCCCCCGGTCGGTAACCTTGGAGACCAACTTTATTAAAATGAATTTGAGTAGAGGGGCCGTCCTGACAGCAGCATAATTACATCGCAGAGCATCAGCGCTAATTTATGCGGCCTGCATTCAACCGGTCAGGAGTGCCGAGATGGGGTCAGCTTGGACAAACGTGCGCACACACACACACACACACACACACACACACACACACCTTTACATGCAATTACAGACATACTCACAAGAGTGTATGTGAACACACAAACACATGGATCAGCATACCAATAAAAAAAGGTAAATACAGTTCATCTCTTGCTGCTCTTTAGTGTAGCGGGAAATACCTTTGTTTGTTTGTTTTGTAATGTTTTCACCTTCAGTTTGTGTTAGTATGTATGTATGCATGCATGTGTGGCACTGTGTGTGTGTGTTAGTGTGTTTACCAGAAAGACAGTGCGTGTTTGTATATTTCACAGTGTAACAGGCACTAGATGAGTGTCACACTCTGATGGGTCAGGGTGACTGTTCAAAAGAACATAACATACAGACAGCAAATACATAGAAAAAAAATATTAATATGTTTCTTTAAAGGCTTTATATGTGATTTCTTGATCCAGCAGATGTCTCCCTTGAGCACCAGCATGAAACCAAAACAACTTGCGCTGCATTGTTGTGTTAGCATGCTAATGCTAGCGATCTTTATTCTGCTCGTATCTTCACACTGCATGTAAATTTACCTGAAATGAGCGTGATCTAGAAACACAGTTAAGCAGTGAGTACAGTATGTTATTCTTCTTTTCTCTAGTCCCTCAATTAAACAACTTTTATACACGAGGGGAGGAGTCAGCCGGCCGTCCCGGCGATGTAAACAAAGTGAAGATAGGACTCTGAAAACTCTGAAAACATCACAGACAGTGGGACTCGGGTGTTACACCCATTGTAGACAGTCATGACTCTCAGAGTTATTTTCAGAGGAGATACTTGATTTCTACATTTAAGTGTGAAAAATCACATATAAAGACTTTAATTTCTGTGTAAACTAATGTGAAATTACAGTACCTGTATGTTTTTTTAATTAACAAATTAAACAAATGTGAAATAATATTATATACAGTACTTTCTAACATGTAGTGTAGTGTGCTTTCTTCTGTCAAATTGAATTGCATACAAATATTTCTAGGTCGCAACATAAACATATCCAAATATCAGATTTTTTATGTAGTTTTTTCCTGTGTTGTGGGTTTTGGAGGTATAGTTTTGGAGGCAGCTTTACGGTACTTTACCGTAGGCGTGAGGACAGTATGAGCAGGTGTCATTCTTCACTTAGAGTCAGCACTGTGATAATGAGTTAATTTGGAAACACACTCTGCAGGCTGCCTGTGCATGTGCGGGCGCATGCATGCATGTGTGCTTATTTGCACGCTCTTTATACATCAGGATCTGACTATCCAACACTATGTATTTGTGTGTGTGTGTGTGTGTCGGGGGGTTGATACTTGCGCACCTGAAAATGTGTGTGTGAGAGAATGTGTGTGACTATGTCAGGTTGCCGCAGGAGACCAATTAGCTTGTGCATCAGTGAGGAGGTGAGCATACACACACACCTGTGTGTGGCCCTATTACACCAGCTCATCACACACTCACACAGCGACACACAGACAGCATTCCTCTGCTCATAATAGAAACATAGTGACAGTCACAGTACATTGACCATATGGAATAATGACTTGGTCGTGTCAAACTGTCAGACGTGAGTCACCGGCAGGCCCTTTCCATTTCAACCAGGTGTTACCAACATAACCAAACCTGTGAATTATAGATCATCTTATTGCTGCTGAATGCTTGTCCTCACCAATATGTACTTTTACATTTGAGCATTTTCTTTTGCTCAAAACTGCAAGGCGTCTAGCGTCAATGCACTGTATGTGGAAAATCAACAGTAATGCAGTCCAAACTTGGAGGTATAGGGTTCACTGACGCACTCAGGTGAGAGTGAAAAAAAAGGCGATCACAGCTAATAAAGCAGTCAGGTCTCTTCATGTATAATTCAGATCTTTTATGGTGGTGAGCTCTGCACCCATATGGGCATGCTAAAGGAAGACTGAGGCCATTTTGCAGCCAGAAGAAAGGCCCCTTTTAAAAAGCTAATCCCTGCTCCTTTTTACTGCTCCTCTTTAATGAATAGGTGTCCAATAAGGCCTTTTATTGTCTTAGCATATGTTGCTTTTATTAGGGGGAAAATAATTAGGTTGTGCGGATCACTTCGGAAGTCCTCTCGCCGGATAAAAAATGAGATAGTTTCACAGTCATTGGGCAAGTCCTTCTGACTCCTCGTCGTTTTCCCCTTGGATGCCTTGCACCCTAGCTCCCTTATCTCCTCTACTCTTTTGTTTCCTTTCCGTGCTCTCCTTGTTTCTCCTCTCATCTTTATGCCTCCTCCTCCTCCTCCTCCTCTTCTCCTCTTGTGTCCTCCTCCTCCTCTTCTCCTCTTGTGTCCTCCTCTCCTCTCCTCTCCTCTTGTGTCCTCCTCTCCTCTCCTCTCCTCTCCTCTCCTCTCCTCTCCTCCTCTTCCTCCTCTCCTCTCCTCTCCTTTCCTCCTCCTCCTCTCCTCTCCTCTCCTCTCCTCTCCCCTCCTCTCCTCTCCTCTCCTCTCCTCCTCCTCCCCCTCTTGTCCTTTGCATTCCCTCCAACTCTCACTTCCTTCCTCTATTGTTCCCTGGAACACAGAAGCATTAAATGTATGCATCAGTGTTGCACATTCACACACACACACAATCACACACACTCAGTTGAACAATCACAGTGTGACAGGAGGCTGCTTATGACTGACACTTAGTTGATCTTATCTGGCGCACAGAGGTAAAGGGAGAGAAAGGGCGCGGGGGGTTCCTGCCCTGCTTTGTGTTGTGTTCCTGTCACTCCTACATAGTTTATTCCTCGTCTCTTTTCTCTCTCCGTCCACTCATCTTCTACTACATCACTCTGTATGATTATATAGAAAGAAAGAAAGTCTATGTTTCGGGACTCCAGGGTAAAGATATCCATTTACTACCTGCAAAAAGGTTCTACTGTGACTTGTGTACTCATGAGACCTCGACTACTGTAAGCCCAATTCTGTAAGTTATGAAGGTGGAGGCGGGCGGGTGGGGGGCTGCAGATGGTTGATGGAAAAGAGAAGGGGCAGAGTGGGGTGCATGGTTTAAAGACTGAGACATCGAGCGGAAGGAGAAAGAGGGTGGGGGAGGCTTGTCCCTCCATCCTGTCTTTAATGCTACCCAGGGGAGCCCACTGCCCGTAGGTGAGTATTAGCCCTCAGCCAGTGGGCTAATGGACGGTATGAAATAGAGTTTAGTCCATACAGATGACCAGAGGGAGACTAATCACTGGAGAGAGCCACGAGGAGGGGATTCTCTGGGGTAGTCTTGCGGTTAGATTATGGACCTGATCCGACTCACATAAAAAGGTTGTAGTGTATATATTCAGCGCTTTGGGGATGTGTAACGTCTGAAATGCATTTTATCATGATGCCAGTAACTGACAAAAAGCACAGCATGTTTATTACTCTGTCACACTCCAGTCAGGGTCGCAGAGGTCACCACAGAGTGACGCACTGTGAGTGTCAGGGTGCGCTGAGGTGTTTGAGGTGCTAATCTCCTCTTCTCCTGGATGAGCGGTCATCCTATATGGACGTAGACCGGGTTACCCAGGATTTCCTCTAGTTTAGTTTAGTTTAGTTTATTTGCAAATTTTTTTGAAAGAAGTGTCAAACAGAAAAATGAAACAGATAAAAAATAAAACACATGTGCAGGTGAGGTAGAAACCCACGAGGGCTTATCTCAAAACCTCACCTTAAAGACTTTATCTGTGATTTTTCACACTTAAATGTAGAAATCAAGTATCTCCTCTGAAAACAACTCTGTGAGTCATGACTGTCTACAATGGGTGTAACACCCGAGTCCCACTGTCTGTGATGTTTTCAGAGTTTTCAGAGTCCTATCTTCACTTTGTTTACATCGCCCGGACGGCCGGCTGACTCCTCCCCTCGTGTATAAAAGTTGTTTAATTGAGGGACTAGAGAAAAGAAGAATAACATACTGTACTCACTGCTTAACTGTGTTTCTAGATCACGCATATAAAGCCTTTAAGAGATTAAACAAAGTTAAAATAAAATACAGTAAAAATAACAAAGTAAGAATATTTACTATCACAAATAAAATTTACCCCAATTGAAAATTACATACAAACATTGAAAACATAAAAATAGAGCAAAACAGGGCCAGAGGTTAGCATGGCTGAGGGCTACACGTACGTGCGCACACACACACACCTTTACATGCATCCACACACACACACACACATAAATGTATAAACTAAACCGCACACACACACAAGACTCTTTTGATTTCAATGGTTATTTATTAAATGTAAAATATCTTTAGCACAGATTAAAAATCAGACACCTCCATCAATTGTTAACATCACAGGCTGGAAAAAAACAAACAGAATCACAATCCTTTTTTGGATTCCCACATATAGATAGTTAGTCTACGAGGACGGGCAGAGGGCTGAGGCAAAAACTGCTGCACTCCTCCATGATCCCTTAACCGCGGCTACAGGCCAGGAAACAGTTTCCTAAATGTGTGCTGAACCTTTTGTTATATTGGACACTTGGAAAAAAAAAAAAGGGATTTCTTTATCTACTGTATAGAATAGGAGAAGAAAATAATCTTGTACTCTACTTAGTTTTCTTAAATGTGACTCGAATAGGGTAATATGTCATTTAGGAGAAACTATCAGCCCGTGATGAACTTATGAAACCGTGGATAAAAAATTGAAGCGGGCTGACAGAAATTTCAAGAAAAAAACATTTTTTTTGGTTCCAACCAAAAACATTTTCTTTAAACCCACGTCATATCCAGAGGGGCTTTTTTATATGAGAAGAGTTGGACATATGCTGTAATGATCTGTCGCTCATGCCAGGAAACTGAACTCCTCAAATAGTGTCCCAGGCTTTTATATCTTTGCCAACGTGTAGCACTTGCTGCTGCTGCTGAACTGGAGTGCCATCAGAGGTCAGCTGGTGAACGCTCCCCCCCCCCCCCCCCCCCCCCTTTTCTTTTTTTCCCGCTCTGCCTCAACCCTCGCTGCTGTACAAACGCCAGCACGACAACAAGTGACACAGATGGTGAGCAGAAACACAGAAGGACAGGCAAAGGGAAGAGAATCACCCACAGGAGTAAGAAAAACAGGAAGTCTCAACACACACTGTCCAAGAGAAGGATTTTGCCCGACAATATTACCAACCCATTTATTTTAAACTTTTATTTTATTGTATTTTTTAATCTTTTATTTTTTTCTACTTTTTTTTTAAATTATTCAATTTTTACAGCACATGCCATATGAGAATCTGGGGGATTATAAAAGTACCTGAAAGAATTGCTAGGTTTTCAGCATGCATAGCTGTTCGTATTTACAGGGGGTTTGTATGTACAGGGGGGGGGGGGGGGGGGGGGGCAAAAACAGACTGCTCTACAGTTCTGGGTTTATTTACATCCAGGTCAGAGGGAGAGGTCAATGTCATACCTACAGATGGTAAGGGGGTCAAAGGTCACATGCATAGGATCAGAGATAGCTCATACAGCTGAGTACAACTTTTGGATGAGGAAGACACGGAACAGAAACACGGCAAAAAGCAACATTACTGATAACTCGACGACATCACATCTCCCCCCCTTTTTGCTTTTGAATACGCTCAACAAGTAGTTTTCAAACGACTGATTATTGCAAAACTCTATACAAGGAAGTTTCTATTGCAAGCCCGTGACATGAGGTCTTTGGGTGATGAGTCGATACTGGAGATTGGAAGACTTGGATCTGATCCTGGAGCAGTTTCAGAGCCATTTTTTGGAAGATCCCAGGCTTAGTGCAGACTCATCGCTGCTTATTGCAGGGGTGTTTGTGAGTTCTCCTTCAGCATTTGGGTGTGTTTGTAAAAACCCACAGAAACTGATACACAAAGAACAAAGTCTGCTCTCACGTGGTGCCGTCCCATTCCTTTGGTTTGTCGTATTGCTCGGGTGCTGTCATGCTTTATTGTTATTTTAGGGTTTTTCTAGATTTAGGATTGCTTGGATGTACTTCACTTGTGTCCCTTCTTCTTCTGCTGTTAAACTTTTGTGGAAGACCCTAAATTATTAAAAAAAAAATGTCCTGGTCAAGTCTCAAGTTCTTAAATGGAGTCTTTTGAATCGGACTGTAGTCGTCAATGACATGGCACACGTGAAAACATTTTGAAATAATATTAAAAAAGTTAAAGACCAAGTCCCCTTAAATAGAAAAAGAAAGATATTTGAAAGAATTAAATGACAAACAGAAGCTTTATGAATTGATATCTTGAACTACTTTCTAATGTAGAGAAGGCCTCTGGGGGCCCAGAATAAGACATTTGATGGGGGATCTGTGTGACTGGCTTTCCCAATAGGCCAAATGCATACACAGATAAACCACATTACAGCAGATTGATCCCAATAAACAAGTGCACTTCATTCTCCAAAAACCTTTGCAATAACCTGCGACATTGCATGGCTGCTTCTTATTACTATATTGTTATTGGAAATATATCTTATCAGTACGAAGTCAGCCCTATGTTCCCACATTTCTAGGACATTTTCAAAATCAGGTCTTGTGTTCCTACATTTCCCTTCAATTTAAGCCTTCCTTAACGTTTCTTCCATGAGCCTATGACGCCTCCAGAGAGCTGGAAAGTGACTCCAAGCATCCCAGGAGCCCCCCCCCACCCCCCTCTCTATGCCAACCCGGCTTTCCAGAGGCATTGAAGCACTGCACACTATGGTTTGCGTCCATTCGACTGATCTGACAGGAAGCTAGTCAATGCGAGGCCTCTGTGATACTTCGTTTAGTTTGTTTATTTAAAAGGACAATGTGCACCAGATTTAGCTAAAAGCTACATTCCATCTGTAGTCCATTGCTACTGGATAATAGGTTGGGTGTAATTGGCTACCAAATTGGGAGACAGGGGGATAAAATCTGATACAAATTTATGAAAAAGGAAATGTGGGAACATAGGCACGCTCCCATCAGTACATGTCACCATCAAGTCCAAGTCAGAGTGGACCGCTCTGGGGAGTACAGAGCAGCTAAAACAGCACAGATGTTCCTCTGAAACTACTGCACACAAGATAATGATCCACATTAAGTTGCAGACGATAGAACACACTGAAAAACATCCATCAGTTTGTAGATAGATAGATACATTTACAGGCAGAATCTACAGAGTTAGAAAAAGCTGTTAACTGATGTTATTACCCTTTAAGTCGACCGATCCAAGTGTTAGTATGTGAGTATGTTCGGGTGCTCATGTGCCGACGCATGCTCTTGTTCAGACATGCACATATGAATACTGTATGTATTTATGTGTAATGTAAAGAATATTAGTGTTGGAACACACCCCCTCTCTTGTTCCCCTTTCTTACTACGTCTACGCCTCTGATCTGCGAGCATGCTCCACACAAACAGCATGATGGACGGCTGTGGTGGGTGGTGGAGCATGTTAATGCCTAATCTCATCAGCCTTATCTTCTCCAGGGGGGGTCACAAGGTCAAGTGGTGAGGGGGATGAGCTAAACACCAATAAGAAAAGCACACACAGACATGTAATGCTGCACGCGCTGCTAACTGCACGGAGAGCAACAGAAGTCTATGAAAAATCTCAAATTTGGAATATAAAAAAGTTCCTTTCGGAGGAAGCCACATAACTTTGGATGTTAAAAAAGATTTCAACTAACTGCAGATGCAGTGTTTGGTAACAGGACACACACACAAAGTGCTGTAAAAGTCAGCCAAGTTCAAGGGGGGGCGTCAGAGGCACCGGAATCTTCCAGCGCAGTTAAAAGACATTTCACTTTCAGACGAGCTAAATCAGATGCCCTAAGCTGGTTGGGGGGGGGGAGATGAGTTAAACTGAGCGCGTGTGAACCTGAAACTCGGAGACACTGCATTGGCATTTGTCTGCCTTTGATACGGCGACGTGTGATGCGGGGGTGAAGTTATCGCCCTGCTGGCAGGTGAGACAGACGGACAGACAGCGACGCACAGAGAGATGCTGCCCTTTCATCATCTGATGTTTACCCGCCTCTATCATCACGCTGCACTTCAAACACGCTCAATCTGCCGCTGTGACGCCGCTGTACCAACCAGGGCAGCTCCTCCTGCAGGGCCGGAAGTTTACTTAGAGGAGGGGGAGCGTGTGTGTGATGAGGAAAAATACTTCTTGCTAACTGGTTTGGGTGTTTTTCTGTCAGTGCATTTCTGTGTGTTTTTATTTGTACTTGCATATGAAAGTACGAGTGCTTCAGATGTGAATGGTCTTTAGCACTTCTGTCTCACAGCTGCTTTAGGAAGCTGGTTCAAACAGCTGGCATGTTTTTCGCAGCTCCATTTCTACATGTTTGTTTGTGTATATGAGATTGTCTCACATGGTGCCAGTGCTCTGTGCTGAACATTAGTCCTCACTCTTCACAGCAGAGTTCCCCTCCTCCCTCCTCCTCCTCCTCTCCTCCTCCCCCCATCATCTCACTCTCGCCGCCTCTCATTGGGAGATAAAGCAGGCGAGCCATTTCATGTGGCCTTACAGAAGTCGTCTCCAAGCCCCGCGAGTTTGCAGGGGGAAGCTGTCACAGCAGCTTTTACTCGGAGCTGCAAACATGAAAAGATCTCTCTTTGAGCAGTCGGGGGGGTTATGTGTGTAATTCTCTCTGACGTGTTTATTCTGCTGCAGTTTTCAACTTTCATTTTCAAATGTCACAGAAATCTCCCCCCCCCAAGAATATCCCTGTTAATTACAGACTGATGGGCGGGATGTATTAGAGAACTTAGCAGGTTGTGGAGTGACTTTTACAGAGTGTCTCAGCTTTTTTAAGACATGAAACAGAATCCATTTCTGGTTTGATCTTTAGATTTGGCTTCAAAAAAAAGAAAAGAACTGACTAAGAAAAAGCAGAGGGCGAGGTCTTGTGGTGTCTTTCTATCTTGTGTGTTTGTGTATTGTTTGTGAAAACATTGCTTAACTACAACAAACCCACACTATGATTTAAAACCATAAGGTACAGAATCATACTTTGCATTATTACCAAAAGCCTGGCTGAACCTCCTTAACACATCACGTGAAAATATACATTTTTTTCATAACCATGGAATTGAAACCTGCTCTTTTTTTACATGTAGACATAAAAGCTGTGATTTCCAGGGTGATTTACCATCCAGACATGTCCACCTTCTCCTCTGTGAGTCTGTGCATCTGTTAGCATTCACATGGTCCCATATAGCCAGAGGTCCTGTACACAGCAGGTAGAGAAATAAATAAATAAATATATGTATATAAATATATGTACATCAGGGAGGTATGCTCTTCCCGTGGCAATATGACCCAGTCACCGTCGGCCCGTCAGGGTGGAGGGGGGAGAGACAGACTGTGTGTTTAGATTGATGTGTCTCTAAAGATGTTATCCCCTCTCTCTCTCTTTTCTCAGGACCGGACTCGTCCTACTGGTCTGTGTGTGTGTGTGTGTGTGTGTGTGTGTGTGTGTGTGTGTGTGTGTGTGTGTGTGTGTGTGTGTGTGTGAGAGTCCTCTGTGTTTTTGAATCTTCTTGTTGTCTCAAACTCGTTTTTCCTCTTTCCTGTGTGTCCGCAGCAACAAGGGTCGGCGACCACGGTGTACTGCGCCGCGGCTCCTGAGCTGGAGGGGTTAGGAGGCATGTACTTCAACAACTGCTTCCGCTGCATGCCGTCCATGCAGGCCCAGGACCAGAGCAGCGCCGCCAGCCTGTGGGAGCTGAGCGAGCGGCTGGTCGCGGAGAGGTCGGCGGGCATACAAGCCCTCTGATGGGAGGAGGTGGTGGAGGTGGAGGAGGTGGAGGTGCAGGGGGGCAGCAGGTCACGGTGAAGTCCAATTAGATATGAAAAGAATAAAAATGTACTCTGACTGTACAAGAGAGCTGCCAAACCAAGAGAGTCCTTCTGGATATGTCACATCACTATGGGGGCTCGAAAACACACTACAGAGTGTGGAGGGGTCTTTAACACTCTTATACTGTGATACTTTACAGTGTCGGGGGGGGGGGGGGGGGGGCAGACGAGTTTTAGATCAATTCAGGGAACTCCCTAAGCTTTTTTCTTTCTTTTTCTTTTTTTAAAATCCTCCCAAGTTTCCTCTGAGCAAAGTGACCCATCGAGCTAACAACACAAGGTTTCCTCATCTGTTTCCAGCAACACATGGAAAATCATACAGAGCTGTTTTTATGGGTTTTCATTATCTGCCTGTTCTAGTTCTACGTGGATGTTGATGTTTTCTTTTTCTGATACAGAAATTATTATTTGTTAATCTTTGTGCTAAATCTTTTTGGGGGAATATAGAAGAAATCAGGTTTAATGGACATGTGACAGTCGGGGGTTAATAAACACTTGAGGTATGATTACAATGGCTATTTACATTATTCTGTCATAACTGTATTTTCCTATGAATGTCCCCTATTCCCTTTTCTGTACAGTATTTACAATATCCTGATGTCTGGGCATGTGCTAAACGATATGGACTTTTTTTTTTCTGTTTCCTATTTGACTTCAACAATTTAAACTCTGGTTAAGTCAAGGTTACAATTTGGAGGTGTTCCTCTGGGATGATCCGTGTCGATCGAAATAGCAAATACAGATGGTGGAAGATCTTTTTTTTTTTTTTTTCCTCCAGAGTCCAGGACCCTTTTCGTTGTTTTTATCGTCTTGTTTTTTAAATTTTGGACTCTTGGCTTGAGGTTCGCAGTGGATTGGTGGCTGCCCTGGAGCCGCTGTTTGGGACGCTGTTGGGACGCTTTTGAGACGTTGTGCTTTTTGGCAGTCCGAGTGCCGTAAGTTGCTCTAGTAACATCAGCAGTCCAGTATCGTGATATCTGTAAAAAAAAAAAAAAAGAAAAAGGGAAGGGGAGAGAGAGAGAGAAGATTTAATAAAACTCAGACTCACAGTCATATGTGTAAATCATTTTTAGAAACAGTAGAGGTGTGTTCATTCTGAGGCCATTAGGGGGAGATGTTTGTGTAGGAAGATGATAAACTGAGAAGCTTTAAAGTCTGACCAAGACGGGTTGTTTCTCGAGAAGCATCATGCAATAAATGTGTACGTTAAACAGTGTTTGATGACGTATTTAATAAAAAACAAAAACATTATTACTCTACTTTGTTCAGAAGCTTTAGGCAGCTTCATGTCTGACCGGAGTGCAAAGTACAGATCAACCAGCCTGCTGTGTGATTTGGCCCACACACACACACACCTCAGAGTTTTCCACACAATTCACATACTGCTAAAGACATATTTTTCTCTGCATAATTCTCCTCACTGTTCAGACTAAACTCACAGAACACACCTTCACACCTTCAACCAGAAACATGCCGGGGCCTTCACACAGACTGATAGAAGTGACCTGTTTTAATCTGTCCTGTAGTGAGAGTACAGGTGTCTTATCACTGACCTTTCACAGCACAGGATATACCTGGAACAGACACACACACACACACACACACACACACAATATCTGCACTATGTGTGTCATATTAACCTCGGTGACAAATAAAGTGAGAAAACAAACATAGCTGTCCAGAATGAATCTCCTTTAAATCAACTCATTTCTAAAAGGTTCTTAAGAAATGACATAATCTGTTCTGTGGTCAAAAGTATTATTATTATTATTATTATTATATATTATATACTCACATTTCAAAGTCTAAAATATAAATGCATTTTACACTTTTCTGTCCCATGAAGTAACTATGAGTAAAGTTGACAGACATTAGAGTTCACCTGCATGGTTGTTTGAGTTTTAAAAATAACTCGGACTGTGACTGTCTTGTCATAAGAGACTTTTCACAATCTCAGACTTACTAAAACCTTCCTGAGAAGGAAGTTGGGTGTTACTCGGGCAATGTGACACACTCCACTGCTATCGAATTATGACTTTATTCAAAATAATTCAACATTTTATTGCAGGGCCTCATCAGCGTTCACACCTGAGACTTCTGCTAAGTTTTCTGTTTTTCAATCCCCCTCCCTGCTTAAAGAGAAAGAGTTATATATCATGTAAACTGATGCTAATACATACAAAAAATCAGTCTGATCAATAAGTCTCCCCCCTCGCAAGTTCTTTGTTCATAATGCTACCTGCATATTCTACATGTCTAAAGTCAGATTCACATTGGAACAGGTGCACTCACAAAGCCACACCACTGTACATGTAGTGTGAGACACCTCGTGCCTGCAGCAGGTGCAGCTTATCAATGACAACTCTATGAAAGTGGAGCTTTAGAAAAGAGACGGAGCGATTGAGGTTACCCTTCGATCGGAGGGATGGACTCAGACACAAAGGAGAAATCTTCATGAGAGCCACAAACAACCCCGTTCACTGCAGTGTCTCATCCCCGGGGGTGTGTGTGTGTGTGTGTGTGTGTGTGTGTGTGTGTGTGTGTGTGTGTGTGTGTGTGTGTGTGTGTCTGAGTGAGGAGGGGAGGGGTCCTGCCTGGCTCTCATACAAAGTCCTATTGATCAGCCCCTATCGGAATCATCTGATAGCTAATCAATGAGCTACACTTCCTCTCAGCGAGCGGCGAGCAGAGAGAATCACGGCTCTCACAGGAGCAGGACCTTGATCCTTTGACCCGGCAATAGCCCTGCACACACACACACACACACACACACTCTCTCTCTCTCTGTCTCCTTTCATTTCTTTGTCTCTTTATCACTCTCTCTAATAATAACAGTACAAGACAATCTAACAACCCGAAGCCGGGGAGTAAACCAAACAACCGATATACCTCGGAATGATATTTTAATTAGTTGGATTTACAAGTTGATTTTTATTTTTTTTCTCCCCTTCACCGACTTGATTTCAATTTGGCCAGTAATTGTTTAAGACTGAACCATTTCATTTTCCATTATTGTTTTTATTTCTCCTCGTGATTAATTCCACCTCTCAGAGAATAATTATGAGACGATTGATTTGATCATGCCTTTGTTCTGCTCCCATTGGCTCCGCCGGGCTGAGGGAGTGCCATGTTGCCATTTCGAGCGGATATATTTAATGATCACAATCAATGTTAAAGCTCTCTCCAGACTTAACTAACTCAATAAATATCTGCCAGGAGGAAATTTACCATCTAACTACAGCCGGCAATAAAAGTCTTTACTCCCCCTGCTCTCGTTCCGTCGCTCTCTCTTTTTTTGAGGATGACATTGTGATTAAAACGGTTGATCAATTTTCATAAAGTACCCCTGTAGACTCAATGGAAATATTATTTCCATTCGATATCTGCACATTTGCTTTGCTTGCAGACTTCCTTTCAAGCCTTTATTGTAACAACTACGGCATATAAAAGAAACAAGATGATCATTTCCCGAGACTCTTTTCTACTTAATTAGTGTATTTTATTAAAAAAAGGAAAGAGCTGCTTTTTCAAAATAAAATCCTTTTTATATCGTCTTGTTTTGCAGATTTATAAACAGACATTTTAACTCAATTAAAAGGTGGAAAATCAACTGTATCTTAAGAGTGTCTGGGGCGCTGGTGGGCGCAGTGGTTAGAGCGCGTGCCCCATGTATGGCGGCTGTAGTCCTCCAAGCGGGTGGCCCGGGTTTGAATCTGACCTGCGGCTTCTTTCCCCCATGTCATTCCCCACTCGCTCTCTCTCCCTGATTTCCGACTCTATCCACTGTCCTATCTCTCCATTAAAGGCACAAAACGCTCAAAAATAAATCTTTAAAAACAAAAAAAAAGAGTGTCTGTCAGTGTGCATGTGTCTAAATATTTGTCTTTGTGAGAGTTTTAGAGGTAAACAGGGAAGTGGGGCTGCCCCATGTCGCTGTGGCTTTGGCACAATATTAAAGCAACACACATGTTCTGAAACGCTGAATATAAGGGGTGATTTTTTATTTTAAAGGGGAATTTTAAGTAGCTTTCTTTAGAAAATGATGAAAGTTGTGCAATACAAAGATTCTGTTTGTTGGCACATGTGCCAAAGCAGGTTTTTTTTCCTCTCTGCCTCATGTCTTTGTGGTGTGCTCTTTTATAAACACTCTGAGAACCAGCGTTTCTAACATTTGGATCCAGACACACTGTAGTTGTGATTCAGTGAGCCTGTTCACTATCAAACACACTTATGTCCCCCTGTAGATCCGCCTGCAATCTATAACTTTTCTCTGTTTTTTATTGAAGCCTCAACACGGCACCTTTGAGGAAATCCTTCCAACCTCCAAATCCCCCAGCGTGTCCTCACCACTAGACAGCATGACCTTGTAAACCCTGAGTTATTTTTCTCACCCATTGTGTGAGGTGAGAAAGAAAAGAGAGAGAGAGAGCGAGAGAGAGGAGAGAATAGGTGGGGGGGAGGTAGAGAGTAAAAAGAGCTCCTGCCTGTCACAGCTTTCAAACACAAAGAAAAATGAGCACTTGGGCTGAAGTACAATTATTAGCCCCTGTCTACAGATTCATCACACTAGAGAGGGAGGGGAGAGGGGGGGAGCAAGAAGGGGAGTCTGAGAAGGAAGAGAAAGAGCTGTATCGGTGTGAGGAGGGATAAAACAAAAAGGAGAAAATATTCCAGAGGAAACACAAACTAGAGCTGCTGCACTGTGAGGGGAAAAACTGCAGGTTGGAAGGTGAAGCCATGCAAAGCCACCACAGATATGGAAGAGAAAAAAAATGGGGGGGAGGGAGGGAGGGAGGGAGGGAGGGGAGGTTTTAGAGAAATAAAAGAAGAAAGAGGAAGGGCGGAGGTAAAGGTAGGTAAAATGAAATAAGAGGATTTGTCAGGCCAGTGGTTGGTGGCAGCAATAAAGCCTGCGCTAATCTGAGGGACAACGCTTGGCTGCTCCTTACACTGACTCTCTTGACGCCCCACTTTACCACCGGGCCACGCCAAGGTCACACACACACACACACACACACACACACACACACACACACACACACACACAGTTTAGCATGTTTTCTGTCTTTCACATTGCTGTTTTCCATCTGATTTTCTCCAGCTAAATGTTTTTGTTGACCTCTTTCTGATCCATGTTTTTCTCTCTCACCTGCGTCAACTGGTAGTCTTCTTATACTTCATTTCACACACACACACACACACACACACACACACACACACACACCTTGAAGCCATGTTGATTTTAAAATCTCATTTTTCTCTGCTTCTTAACTGGCTCTGCCGTGTAAATCAATAGCCATCAAAACCATTACATAACTACATCTGTCAGGAGCAGATAGTAGAGTAGGGGATGTAATGTGTCTGGTTAAGACCAGCATAGGGTGAAAGCAGGTATGTTGTGTGTGTGTGTGTGTGTGTGTGTGTGTTGTCTCAGAGGACAGCGAGTGTCATTTTGTGTGACCAGGTGTGTCGGGCGGAGAGAGAGAGAGAGAGGTTGTTATTGAGCTGCGGTAAATGACGCATAACCTGGTGCACCGCTTACTTAGCCTCCGGACCCCTTGTTCTCTCTGTCTCTCTCTTTTTTTGTCAGTCAGTGTGTTTGTGTGTAGTCATGTGCCCATGTGTGTGTGATCTCTTTAAAGGAAGGGCACGTTAAAAAAAAAATGAACGAACGCTGGAGCTGAAAAGTATGAATAATCATAAATACATGAATTTAAAAAAACTTGAGAGGGAGCAGAGGTCTTGTTGTGATCATCCAATAAGGAGCTGATTTCCAGAAAGGTGACCCCAGTCCTAATCGTCACTAAATATGATGAACATCCCGAACTAAAGCTTGAGTTCATCCAGAGATGATCATTCAAACATGCTGATTGGTTCATGTCTTCAGACGCACGCCCATAACGCTTCAACAAGTCACAGTGGAATCATTAAGGTTCATTAAGCATGATCGAAGAAAAAACCATCCAGACATGCAAACACTCAACGTTTTAATAATAAACTGAATACTTCATGTAAAAGACAAAACTTCTGTGAAGATGTCTCAAATCGTTTGCAACATTAAAGAGTCTGAAACTGGTCAAATGTTGTCACAATCATATTCAGGAAGTAAATCTAATCAGAGGGTAACTCAATAACTTGCTGCCACCTTTCAGGACTTTAAAGTATTAAAACAAAACTTCTACATTAGTGCCTCAAAAGAACAGACTTTTTCTATCTGACCTTTCTTAACCCTTTGACTTCCACACTAAGAAATCTATTTGCAAAAAAAACTATTTGTTGGTAAGATTGTGTTCCTGCCTCTTCATTAAGCAACACTTCAGGTTATATTTTTCAGATTAACCAATCAGGAAGCAGATATGCAGGTCAACCAGCTGGTTGCCTGTTTAGGGTTACTTTGGGCATGAATGGATTTCTTTCATTTCTGCAACACAATGTTTAGTTTTTTCATATATAAACATCACAGAGAGAAAAACTTGTTAAAATAACCTAAAATAATTTATTCAACAAATTGAATGAGTAACAACGGTTAGAAAAGGTGAACAAAATGCAATATGGCCACGGAAAAAAGGTCAACCGTGTGGTTACAATGCAAGTCAGGGTTAAATCACATACCTCTGTGAATTCTCTTTAACATACACAGCTTAATTAGTCAATTTCATCAATCAATTCTTTTTTTCATGTAGAGCCAATCACAACACGAGTTTGATCTGCTATTACTCATGTTAAAGGTTATTTATAATATGGATGCAGGTATACATCATGCTCTTAGTTTTTATTATTTTAATAGACCCGATATTAACAAAAAAAAACCGAGCAAGCACTTAGAAACAGTCGCAAAGAAAAAACATCCAATCAACAGGCAGAGACCTCGAGCAGAACCGGACTCACTGGTGGAAAAATTATGAAAAAAATGCCGAATGATCAAAAAGGTGAAAGTGTGTTTCATGTCTTATTTAGTTTCTAACTATGATTTAATTTGACTTCAAAATAAACAGCATGGGGGGCGCTGGTGGTGCAGTGCTTAGAGCGCGCACGCCACATGTATGGAGGCTGTAGCTCCCTGAGATCCCTCACTGTCCTGTCTCTCAATTAAAAACCCAAAAATAAATCTTAAAAAAAAAAAATTTTTTTGCTTTCCTTAAAACACGATCAATCATCATTTCCCAGATTTCCATGATGGGTTTCTTGTACTATTCTTTCCCCCTCATCATCGGTTCATGTTGTTACCGGTGTTTTCACGCCTCACTTCCTCTGACATCAGGGACTTTGATTGACTGTGATGGAGATTTACACGCTGGGCTGAAATAGCACAATAACCTGTGCGCAGATAATCACCTCATTGAGAAACGCTCCGGCCCCTCTCCCCTCACAATTACTATTGTGTATTTGATCATATAACCACTCTCCAACAATGCACTTAATGGGCTTATTGGCAGCCGACCAGTGCCGGCTTGTAAATAAGCCTGATGGTGTTTGATTCCAATAAATTACGGTCTCATATATGCAAACACCGTAAAATCATAACAATATCCAAAACGTGTGGAGGCGGGCAGCGGGGCGGACGATTTATGCTGCCACCCATTGGCTTCTCTCATCACTCACTCGGCTATCTTCAACTTTTTATTTGTTTAATTTCCAAATGTGATTGCTCCACCACTCACGCTCGTGCTGATAAATGCAAAGGATCATGGGTAGAAGGGGGCCAAGATTAATATGTGTAATTTTTCAACTGGACCAATCCAAAAAAAATAAGAAAGCAATGTGCTAAGAGGTCTGAGGGGGGAATGAAAGCCACTTCTGCCGGGACATGATGTAACAGAGTAGTGTGTAAGGTAAAAGACCAAACAGTGCATTTACTGTCTCCTCCTGAGGGCCCTTTGGGTGAAAATCCTTTTAACCAAAAGAAAGGACGACATACACAACGTTTGAAAAAGGCTGGATGACCTCATTTATGCCCAAATTATGTCATTTATTTACCGGCAGAATGTGACTTCCCACTGTTTTTACTGTCTATCCTAAGAGATACAACTGAAGTCTTTAAAATGTCTTTAGAAAGCTTTCAAATCTATTCATTTGTGTTCAGACTTTATTCACTCTAAAGTTGTTTTATAATGAATAAATGTGATTTTTTTTATGACAAACTTTAAACATACAAAATTTCCCCAATGTCAACTCATGAATGCAGTCACAGTTAAATTTACAATAGAGAAAAACAAGGGAACTACTATGTGGTTAAAGGCTTTATATGTGATGTTTTGATCCAGCAGATGTCGCCCTTGAGCACCAGCATGAAACCAAAACAACTCGCGCTGCATTGTTGTGTTAGCATGCTAATGCTAGCGATCTTTATTCTGCTCGTATCTTCACACTGCATGTAAATTTACCTGAAATGAGCGTGATCTAGAAACACAGTTAAGCAGTGAGTACAGTATGTTATTCTTCTTTTCTCTAGTCCCTCAATTAAACAACTTTTATACACGAGGGGAGGAGTCAGCCGGCCGTCCGGGCGATGTAAACAAAGTGAAGATAGGACTCTGAAAACTCTGAAAACATCACAGACAGTGGGACTCGGGTGTTACACCCATTGTAGACAGTCATGACTCACAGAGTTATTTTCAGAGGATAGACTTGATTTATATATTTAAGTGTGAAAAATCACATAAAGACTTTAAAGACTAACAAAGGAAGAAACTACAACATCAAGTGTATAAATAGTAGCCTATGCTGAAAGAAGAATAGAAATGTGTGTGTCCTTGTGAGAGAAACTGTGTGTGTGTGTGTATATTATAAATGGAAGGGAGAAGAGTCACCTCTCAAAAACACACTCGCATACCTTGCGAGATTAATTACAAGGACCGTGAATCACTGTGCAATTAATTAACTCATCCTTTTGTAATGAGTGTGTGTGTGAACTGTGTGTAGTGTGTCACACAGACGGCCCCTCCATCTCCCCACCTCTCGCCCTGTCCCCTCTCTAATTGCTTCCCTCTCTATTAAAATGCAGTCTGCTGTGACATCACTCAACCCTCTGTTAGAGCAGGCCAGGACACCGGGCAGACTACACACACACACACACACACACACACACACACTCACCGGTGGACTTGTACTTGTACTTACACACAGTTTGTTTTTTATAAAGTACAGCTTGTTGGTATTTAAGGATAGGTTTCGGTACCAGACAAAAAAATCAGAGTCAGTGCAGCAGCAATTTGAACCTATGAGGTCACTACCAGACAAACACTACCTCAGGTCTGAATTCTCCCTGAGTGTGTGTGTGTGTGTGTGTGTGTGTGTGTGTGTGTGTGTGTGTGTGTGTGTGCATGTTTCTAGAAATGAGCACACTGAATAGGCTGTATCTAAAGTCTCAATCTTGAAATTAGAAATAAATCACTGATTGTAATTGTCTTCAGGTTAACAGAACCAAATGGCTTTGTTTCATTATTTCTTTCTTATTTGGCCAGAAAATGATTATTAAAGTCTCTTTGACGATTGAATCCTGACCGAGGTAAAACACAAAAACAATTCCATTAAAGTAAAAACTTAAACAATCCGCAAAAAAATACAAAAAAAACATTCCCTGATCAAATCCTTTTTTTCAATAAAATAAAATAATGTAGTTTAAGGTGACTCTGTATAGCTAATAAAGAGTTTTTAACTAGGGACAGAAAGGGTTCAAGGAGTGATATTCATCATTTCTAAGACACAACATTATCACTATAATCCATTCCAGAAACTTCATATATGTGATGGAAAGTACTTCACTGCACAATCATTGTGCATACAGGACTATTATCTTTTCATCCCTCCTTTAAAGTCTTTAAATTTGATTCTTCACACTTAAATATAAATCAAGTATCTCCTCTGAAAATAACTCTGTGAGTCATGACTGTCTACAATGGGTGTAACACCCGAGTCCCACTGTCTGTGATGCTTTCAGAGTTTTCAGAGTCCTATCTTCACTTTGTTTACATCGCCCGGACGGCCGGCTGACTCCTCCCCTCGTGTATAAAAGTTGATTAATTGAGGGACTAGAGAAAAGAAGAATAACATACTGTACTCACTGCTTAACTGTGTTTCTAGATCACGCTCATTTCAGGTAAATTTACATGCAGTGTGAAGATACGAGCATAATAAAGATCGCTAGCATTAGCATGCTAACACAACAATGCAGCGCGAGTTGTTTTGGTTTCATGCTGGTGCTCAAGGGCGACATCTGCTGGATCAAAAAAATCGTATAATAAGCCTTTAAGTATCATTAGCTCAAAAATTATCCTCAGAAAAAAACACTCAATCCTCTATTTCTAGAATTGTTACCTGAAAAATAAATACATTGTCAGATAAATATGTGAAGATGTTCATATTTCTGTCGTGCTCTTTGGCAGGTAGTGTAGTCTGTGTATATCCTCCTCGAGGCACATTAGTATGAGGTGCAAACAGACTACACATCATAAAGCATGTGTTTGGTCAAGTACAAAAAGCGCATCAGTTGCAGTGATCTTTATTTATCATTGAGTTCGGATCCATCCGCAAACAAGATGAGAAACACGACAATAAAGCAGCAAGTAATGTCTGACACCCCCCCCCCCCCCCCCCCCCCCCCCCTCCGCTCTCTTTCCTTCATTCTCTCTCTCTCAGAGATAATCTGATTGGTGCATAAATCATGCTGACATCAGCACTGGTGGAAGTTGGCCTACTCCCACACACACACACACACACACACACACACACACACACACACACACACACACACACACACACACACACACACACAGACACACACACACACACACACACACACACACACACACACGCACGCACGCAGGAGGCTGAGGCTCCTCGGCGAGGTGAGAGCCGCGGCAGCAGCAGCGTGCTCGGCGGTGATCATGAGGACAGTGGATAACAGATCTCTCTTTTATCATTCCCTGACTTTCCCTGACATTTAAAAAGCCATTAACACCACTGAGAATCACCCTCGTGTACATTTCATATGGAAGCTCCCTCACAACCCCAACCCCATCACACACACACACACACACACACACACACACACACACACGTTCTTGTGTTGCTCACTCATGTGTGTGCACATGATCTCAGTGATAACACAAAGCCCAAACGACACAGAGAGAGAGAGCAGCAAATTATTCCTTAATAAGCTTTTCACACCTGAATCGTCTTTTTCTGTGCGATTAAAGAAGAGCCGCCCGGCCCCTCTGCTGCTGTATTTTAAAGACTTAGCTAGTGATACACTTATTGATCTCTTGTTGGAATCAATGAGGATTTGGAGCATTGATGTCCATGATCAGAATGCAGACCCCCCCCCCCCCCCCCCCCCTCCCTTTAACATGGTTACAAATTGACTATAAATGGCTGTAGTCTTGGAGTGAATGGTAATTATCCAACAATCCAGCCACATGTCTGTATAGTGTAAACACTAACAGCATAATAGTATTTGCTGCTGAGCACTGTATTAATTTATGGCCCATTATTGTAAAGGCCATGGTTACAATGCGATGGAGCATTTATTGTAATCAGAGGCCCGATACAGAATGGAAGCACTGCTAATGTATGTAATGTACAGTCGGCCTGACAAAACCCGAAACAGCTAATGCAGCAAATGACATACGGTCTCACTCTTTTATTGTTAGCATTTATTAGCGGCCGGCGGACGCCTGAGTGCGAAAACAGCCATCGACTAATTATATTCCATTGTGTCCGCGAGGGGAAACAAGAAGCTAACATGCCCAGCGCTGATACAATGGTCGACCCCAGCACTTAATCTGCAGAATATTAACATGAGACTGAAACTCAACGCGCTGCTCGGCTATCGGCCTGCAGTGTGAGTCATGACTAGTAGTGATATATATATATTGTATATTATTATATATTGTAATTCTGCAGACGGCATGTGGCTCTTTTTGGTTGATTATGGATCAGACCTTTTTTTAACTCCTCTGAAAAAACGGCACTAAATCTTCTCCTCCTCTGGGCCTGCAGGGGGACGTTTTGAAAACAAGGTTTTTTGCATTTTGAAAAAAGCTTAAGAGACGAGGGACAAAGTCAGCGAGAGCTTCAGGGGGCAGGGTTGACTTTTTTGGTTTTAAGGCAGTCTCAAGGCACGCTCAAGGAAATACATGAAAGAAGAGAATGAATTGTAAAAAGTGAAGGTGCACAATTTCAACAAAGGAAGAGCATGCAAGTTGTGTAAAATAACTCAAATCAAAATCCTGAGTGAAACAAGTAAACAAAAAAAACAATAAAAGGATCCCAGTCATGAAAGGACAAAGAAAAGTGCTGCAATTGAATTATTTTCATATCATTGATCATTTGATATATCGACGCAGATCTAATGTCCAGAAAAGAGGCAAAACACTGGACTTCTGATGGGGAGAGAAAGGGCTCGATGCATTGTATGCACACCCCTAGAGCGACATTTGTATTTTTTATTCTGTATATGTGCTCCTGAGAATGTGTTGCAGAAGTTTTTGTGTGTGTGTGTGTGTGTGTGTGTGTGTGTGTGTGTGTGTGTGTGTGTGTAGGGCAGCTAAGGCTTGCAGCAAGTTTTTGAAAAACAGCAGATAGATCCTGAGTTACTGAGTAAAAAAAAAAAAGAGGAGGAGAGAAAGGAGGTGGAGGAGCTAAACAAAGACAGTTCCATTCTCTCATCTCATCTGAAGGTCTGCTGAGCTGAAGATATGCCACTGACAGAGTCTGACTTGTTCTCAGCTAAAGGCCAAACAGCCTGCAACTCCAGATAGTAGGTGAGCTTTTCTACCATCTGTTTCCATCGTGTGTGTGTGAGAGAGTTTTAGCTTAAAGT
The DNA here is from genome assembly GCF_963584025.1 of Labrus mixtus. Classification (NCBI taxonomy): domain Eukaryota; kingdom Metazoa; phylum Chordata; class Actinopteri; order Labriformes; family Labridae; genus Labrus; species Labrus mixtus. The sequence continues at coordinate 1,895,790 of NC_083615.1, read as the reverse complement.
CACGTCTCTGTTATTACAGTTTCCACTCACAGTGCTTTATCTCTTTCTCATGAACATAATGAGCTCAAAGACTGGAGATGCTCCCTCCAGAGTGATGCGCTGTTTTATCATACCTTCTCCACTCGAGCTCTATTTAGTCTATCATCCTCTCCTCTCTGCATCGTTGTGTATTCAGAGCAGTGATATCTGCTCGCTGTTGTTGCAGAGGAGTGTAATGCACTGGGTCTCTCACCCCCCCGTGTCCATCACTCTGCCTGCTGTAACTCAGGCAGACGGCCAGACAACCTCCCCACCCAAGAGAAAGAGATGAATGGTGGGATTTGGAAAAAGATGCACAACAAGAAAGAAAAAAAAAAGAGGGAGTGTTATGACTCAGAGCATTGACGCTACGTCAAAAGTGGATTTGGAAATTGTTTGGAGAAGGAAGGAGAGACAGTGAGAGAGAGGGGAGGGGTTGAAAAAGGGAAGGGAGAAAGAGGGGTAAAGTGTTTCAAAGGTGTAATCATGAATGGCTATAAGAGAGGAGAGAGCATGGGGAGAGACTCGCTGAGTTATGGGAAAGGTGGAGAGAGGGAGAGGCTGAAGAAAGAGAGAGAGAGAGAGAGAGAGAGAGAGAGAGAGGGGGGGGCGAGACAGTCAGGATGAGTTATAGAGCCACAGAGGGAGAGGGAGCTTTCACACGTGGAGACATGCGGCTGATTTAGGGCTAAAGGACACTGAGACAAGCTCGGCTGCCTGTGAGAGGTGATAGACCTAAAGACTCTGGTAACAGATCCACTGCAACAACAACAACAGCATCATCTGTGTCAGCAGCAGAGCATCTGTTCCTTCTCTCCTATCTTTATCTACGCCAGCATTTCCTGCACCACATGTTTTGTGCAGAAAAAGCATCTTGACATCGCTTCACATCATCCAAAGTGGCTCCCTTTTTTTTTTAATTAGGGCAGCGAGCTCATGTTTATGGAGATGATGATGTATGCACAATGACGTGTAGTAAAAAAATGCTAAGTTAAATGAAGAAACAAAGTATTTAAAAAGTGTTTTAAATGAACCAACACGATAGATCAATTGTAATAAAAGTCATAATAATTGTCTCTGCCTTCCAGAAATGTCCTGAATGAGGGATTTCTGAGGGAATAACATTGATGGTTAATGCCTTTAGAATAAATTTCACCTTTAAAAAAAGGTTATTCTTCAAGTCAAATTAAGACTTTAAAATAAAAAACACTATTGTGATAATTTGGGGAAATTAATAAAAGCGGGAAATGTTGGGTTAAAGTGGTACAACAGCTTTTCTGTTAAGATTTTTCAAAGATTGGGACTCAAACGTAAGAGATTTTATTTAAAAGGAGGCAGCTTCCAAAGTCAGTTTTTAAGAAATCCTTGTTCCACGTCTTATTTGTTCAAAGTTAAACCTGGTGACATCATTTATAGACGAGAGAGTTCCCCTATAAGCGTGACACACAGCTTTTTCTGTCGACTTTTCATCACACTTTAACTGATACATGTGTGAAATTGGTTGGGTGCCCCTTTCAGTTTCGGAAAAAGATCATGGTTAGGGTTAAAAAGATGCTCGTGTTGACTAGAAAACAGGATCTGATGTTTGTTTTTGTTTACAGCCAACAACTAAAAGTAACTTGAAAAAAGAAAAAGAAATGGTGAGAATTTCTTAAAAAGAGCAGTCACCTCATCAGCCTGCACTCAGATGCATGTTTATAAATAGCCTACTGTTGTAACGTAAGTAGTTTTCATTTGAGTATGGGTTTTCCTATTTTCTGGTGTGCACTTGAACGTCACTCGTGTTACCCCTGATTGCAGCACGTTGCCGTCTCGTTCACATTCTGTAAACAAACTCTTTCCATTCTACATAAAGGATGAATATCTGGAACACCTTTAAAGGTAAACCAGTCAGATTCAGATTCCTGCACACGTGTTGGTGTTTGGTTGTCATGGTTACATCACTGCAGGTATTTGTATGGCAGCACGGTCATGTCCATGTTTTGGCGGTTGTGTGAGGCGGTCACTAATCCATCTGACCTTCTGGCTCATTTGCATGCGCCGCCCCCCTCCCTGACTGAGAGATGCCATGACCTTTATTAGCTAATTAAGAAACACAACAGAAATAAACCTGACAGAATGGGAGTGGACACGCCCGCACACACACACACACACACCTGCACACACACACACACACACACACACACACACACACACACACACACACACACACACACACACACACACACACACACATATATGAACACACTATCAGTGTATGGGGATGTAGAGAAGAGGGAGCAGACAGGAGCCAGACTGTGAGAGATTTGACATTCATCAAAGAGGAACAACTAGAGCTACATTTCCACATACACCTCCTGTAGCAGTGAGTCCTCAGAGAAGTGTGTTACCACACACACACACACACATACACACACACACACACACACACACACACACACACACACACACACACACACACACACACACACACACACACACACACACACACACACACACACACACTCTGTAACATTTCTTTTGCCAGCAGACGTTCGAGCATTATGGTATTAAAGAAGTAGTTTCTCTTAATCACATGCTTTAAACCTCTGTGTGCTGGAATAAGACACTTAAATGTAGTCAACCTCTTGTTCTCTCCTCCCTCTGCCACTCAGGACTCATAATAAGATGCTAGGACCCACTCCCACACACACACACCAGGCTAAAGTAGGTGCTGTGTGTTTCTTTACACACACATAACTACAGTGTTTGCACTAAAAATACCAAAAAAAAATCTCTTCCCACAGTTGCATTGACACAAATATGTACACATACACAATTGAGTACAGTTACACACAAGCATACAAATTGGGGGGGGAGTTATCTCCCACATCTTCCCAGTGTTCATTGTGTGTTAATCTCAGCAGTAATCTGCAGAGTGGGCAGATCACCATCTGACAAGCACGGTTTTGAGGTTCTTTTTGGGATTACGCAATCAACTCCTCTCCTGCAGAACATCACAGGGCAGGAGACACAATGCAGACACACACACACACACACACACACACACACACACACACACACACAGGCCTATCAACTTAATGATGAGGCAGGTTAAAGAAAAAAATGATGTGCAGTTTTGCTTCACATTCGATATCTTTTTATAACGTAGCACCAACTTTCCCCTATTTGTCGTTTAAAAGCGATTCTGTGATTATTGAAAAAAAAAAAAAGAAGATGAATTTTGAAGCACCCACAGAGAAAATGGGTGAGACAGTGAGAGGAAGCTGAGAGACAGTGAATAAGAGAAAGTGAGAAACATGAATGGATGGATGGATGGAAGAAAAATCTGTGCAGATTGAAAGCTGCGACCTCAGAGCTTCACCGTGTCAGTCTGTCTCTCTGTCATCATGACAGGCCTGCAGCAGAGGGGGAACCCTGAGCAGCCTGGTCCACACTGCTGCACACACACACACACACACACACACACACACACACACACACACACACACACACACACACACACACACACACAAGGGGGGCTTCACATGCTGACAGACAGAGCCAAGGGCTTGTCCTGTCCGCAGCATATCACAGTCTGACTGCCCGTCTGACTCTTAACGGGGCCACCCTCCTCCATGTACACAGGAAATAGTCCGGCATAGAAGTGTTGATTTAACAGAACAAGAACAACCTAAAAGAAAAAACATTCAGCTGCTTGTACTCGTTTTTTGAGAAATCAAGAAGCTTTTTTACCTTACATTAGATTTTCCTTTTTTCTGACTGCCGAGCGGGACACCAGAGACGTTTTGTACGTCTGTAACAAACTGATTCCTCATTTTTGAAACATGAATGCTCCAGAGGTGTGTGCTGAAATCAATGCACGGCAGCACAACAAATTGTCCCGTTCCAGTTTTTTTTGTTCAATCTCATATAGTGAGAGGAGGAGGGGGGGGGGGGTGCATTCACCTTAACTCCAGCTCCAGCTCTGCAAGTTTGTTAAATCCCAAGTATTAAATCTAACCTATGGGAGGTTTATTTTATTTTTGATGCCTGACAATGATATCATTTTATCCGGCACATATAGCCTACTAGATCTAAAATAAACCACTATAGCTCAAATTTCTTAAACCAATAATGCTTCGTTTGTTTGGCACAGTGTCATAAAGTTATGGATTGCACTCTATCGCCTTTAGAGTATTCATTCATATAATAGTT